>NC_042615.1:28483984-28627748 GCF_901001135.1 Rhinatrema bivittatum | reverse complement strand
CAGAGGATAGCAGGAGAGGAAACGAAGTTCTGCTGTAAAAGGGCAAGCCCCCAGCTTGAATGCTGGAGGCGTCTAAAGGATTTGACCTAGAATTTCACGACAATCTGTTTCGCACATGCTCAGAACTGGCTAGAACCATCAAAATGCTTTTAAAACCATGAAGAGCAGAAGAATGACCACAGATGTGATGGCCGCATTGCATCGGCCACAGAAGGGTCTCATCCAGAGCTTTGCGTTATTATTATCTTTTGCATAACCAACTGTCTTCAAGACATCGTAAGCAGTTAACTGCATTTTTTGTGGGGGTGCAGCTCCTGCCGTGATTTCCTCTCTCCCTTTCTCCCTCCTTTGAGAGCTTTGGAGGGCGGCTTGCCATTTTGTGTTAGGTTTTTGGATTATTGAAGATTGTAATTTTGAAAGGGATTCTGGTATTTGTTTTTTTGATTTAGTTATATTATGTTCATGCCTTTTGGTCCAAAACCATCTAAGAACTAATTAATATTGATATTATTATTATTATTTATTCTCTTTCCTGTCTCGTTAGATCAATTGTTATAGGCTGGAAAGTTCTAGTGCTTACAGGTTAGGGAATCTTAACCTGACACCACAAGCCATGATTGGTCCGTGTCTCGGTTATTTATGCTGTATTCATACATTACTTACAGTTAGGCTTGCAGAATTCTCCAGATTCACCTGACGGGGTGATACAGTCCCGAGTTTACTCCATTGCATGCAGGGTCTTGTAGTTCTGATTTTCCTATTGCCCTTCTCCACAAAAAGTAAGACTACCAATCCCTGCATGCAGTGGGGTAAACCCAGGAACTGGATCAACCCTGTTGGGAAAATCTGGTCCCAGTTGCATGCAGTGTATTAATGTGATAGAAACGTGATCCCTTTAAAAGCTTCTATTAAGAATTAGGGATTTCTATTAATTGAAACAAAATAGGAAATGTCGACAAGACTTCCTATTTTATTTCATTATGTTTTCAAACTGGAATGACAGAAAAAACAACAAACTAGTTGGTTTTTAAAAACTAAAGAGATAAAATCCTCCACGAGTTGCAGACTGCCCCACAGTATGCCCCGGGGCCTGTGGCAAGCCTATGGCCTGCCCCACAGACCCACGGCATACTACAGAACCTGCCCTCCAGCCTGCCTCGTGCCCTGTCCCAGGGCTTCCTCTGACTCCATCCCTCCCCTCCCCCCTGAAAACTGCTAGGGCCAGGAACTACCCCAGCCTCACTTACCCCTTGCATGGGTCCACTGCGAAGTACAATGGAAAGCAGGGATGCCCACTTGTCTCCTGCCCCATTGGCGCCTGCTCCAAACGGCGCCAATCAGTCCTGAGACCGGCACCATATTGGCACTGGTCCCAGGGCTGGTGAGCACCACAGCAGCATTTTGAATACCACATGGAAGGGGCAGGAGGTGAGTGCCCCTTCTGCCCCTTTCACTTTGAGGTGCACTCCAAGGATGGGGTCCGAGTGGTTCCCAGCCCTTGCACCATGTGGGGGGTCAGAGGCAGGGTATGGGGGCTTCCTGGGGGTTCCCTAGTGCTTTTTTTTTAATTATTTTTTTGGGTGATTTAGCAACATTTATTTCATTTCAGTAAAAATATCAAAACAATTTTAGCATTAAATAAACCTCCAAAAACCACTCTTAAGCCTCAGCATAGCAGCACTCTGATTTAATAAGAATCATTGGAAAAATACAGTAAAACCTAAAAATGAAGGACCTTGTAGATAGTTAAGAGTCATATTCCAGGGTAGAGGGGGTGGAGCCAAGTTGCAAGTGATAACCAAGACAATTATTTTGCCTTCTACCAGCAGTGACCTGCAAAGGGAAACACAGAACACCACGAGGAGAAAACGGATGTTCTTGTTTATTTTGCAGGCTGTGATACATTTTATTGGAACAAACAAAGAATTATCTGAGACACCACTGCCCATGACCACAAAACTTCCTTTCTTTCTTCAGATTTGGCTACAGGATCTGGGATAATTCTTATGGTGGTCCGATAAAAGATGCACGTGCAAAAAAAAGGGCCATCAATCATTTCGATATATCCTTTTAGCAATGAAAAAACAGGGGCATACATATATTTATCATATCCTACTATCATAATAATGAGTTAACACACAACAATTATACCTAGTAGCTAATGCCAATGTTTATATCCTAGTTTAAGTTTCAATGTGCTTAGGGCCCCCGTTATGCCCTATTTGTACTGTTCACAGGTTCATAGATATACTCTATTAGACACCATGTTTTTAATGTAACGCCTGTCACTACTGTTATTTTATTCTATTATTTTTATGTTTATCAGACGCCTTGTTTTAATGTAACGCCATAGCCACAATTGTTTTGTTGTAATGGAAAGCGATATGATTTGTTATTTTTACAAGAATGTCGGTATATACAAATTCTAAATACATAAATAAATGTATCAGGGGGATACTTTATAAAATTCCTGCTGGAGCAAATCCCCAAAAACATACATGGCAGCCCTTAAAAATAATGTATGAAGGAACTGGGATCCAAGAATCTGATGTTCAAATTTAGTTGATTCAAAACAAATTGCTGATGTGCGCATGGGCCACTGGTTGGGGTCTGAGAGACAGAAAGCATTCAGCAGCACTATTTGTGGTAAATAAAGGCTAGTTGGGTTTTTGAGAAATATTATGGGACTGAGATCATCTTTGCACAGTTTGCACATATTATAGTATGAGTGTTTTGTTGTTTAAGAGTTTTTGATGAAATGTAATGAACATGGGAACATTTGAATTTAATATGTGAGTAATAATTACCCTAGTACAGAGAATAAGACGGTAACTTGTAAAGAGGCGTGTGGGCTCACAAGTGCACATGGTCATAGATCCACACCCAGAGAGGTGTCCATTTTATAACATAAAATATCCTGGATGTACGTACATGTGCGAGCAATTCAAAATTACCGAATGTGCACGGAAATACTGCTTCTACTGTGAAAGTGGGGAATTTTACAAGGAAAACGCGCTGATGTCATAGCTAATGTTTCCAACCCCCATCTAGTGTAATAGCCCCCCTTCACTACTGTTATCCCCAAACCCTTAAAACCCAGCTGACCAATCCAGATTTTTTTTGTTTTACTACTTGTATGCCGTGCCTAGCAAAAGTACATTTCGCAGCAGAGGACCCCGGTGGGCGCAATGCCGTGGCATTTACGCGCACATCTCTTGGCCAGGCCCCAGCATTGACCATGCCCTGCCGAGACCACGCCCATGCTGCGCTCCTTTTTGGAAATTTTTCATTTGCGCGACTACGAGAGATACGTGCATCCTTGGGTGGCTTTTAAAATCTGCTCAGTGCGTGCCGGCCCGATTTCTGTGCATATCTCTCGGTTTTGGGGATCACAGGACTTTTAAAAGTCACCATTATTTGTATATACCTGTTTTTTATTAATCAGTTTTTAATATTAATTAAGTATATGTACTAATTATTAATGGTCCCCTTTTCTCGTAAATGTTCCATAATTTTGGGGCTTCGCTTATAGCTTCATTTTGTTGCCAAGAAAAGATACCACAGCCTGCAAAGAATCCCATATTTCTTGTCATAATGTAGTAACGGGAAAATTAAAGGAACAGGGCAAGACTCTGAGGAGGTAATTTTCAAAAGGATTTACGCACATAAAAGTATCATATATGGTTGCATTTCTCAAAAGCCCATCTACACGTGTAAAGTCCATTTATATGTGTGAAACCCAGTTTGACGCACGTATATATTTGAAAAAAAAAAATCACCTCCTTAGTCTTAAACTCTGATGGTAAAGCGATAGGACGTTAGTTTGTTCCTTTTTGCCCCATTACATAAGCCCACATGTACGTACATCACAAATAGAGAATACCTAATAAAAATCGACAACTTTGAATCTGCTCCCGTACCCCTCATGCAAGGCGTCCCCCAAGGCTCCTCCCTTTCCTCCACCCTCTTTAATATCTACCTTCTGCCCCTCTGCCACCTGCTCTCAGACCTAGGCCTGATTTTCTTCATATATGCGGATGATGTGCAAATCCTCATCCCCATCCAAAAAACGCTCAATGAATCCCTTATTTTCTGGGAATCCTGCCTAGTCGCCATTAACTCTCTACTATCCGACATCCACCTCGCACTAAATGCAGCTAAAACCGAAATACTCATCATATCTAAACATGAACACACATCCCCCTCCACCTCCCCCCTCTCCATTCTTACCCACCCTCTACCAACATCCGTAAGAGACCTGGGAGTCACGCTAGACCAACACCTCAACTTCAAACCACACATTCAGTCCTTTACAAGCTCCAAATCCAAAAAAATCTCAAACCACTACTCCACACACAGGACTTCCGTCTAGTCTTGCAGTCAACCATTTTCTCCAAATTGGACTACTGCAACGCCCTCTTGCTAGGCCTCCCATACTCTACCATCAAGCCCTTGCAAACCCTGCAAAACGCCAAGGCGAGAATCCTAACTAAAGCCCATAAGAGAGAACATATCACACCCATTCTTATCGATCTGCATTGGCTGCCCATCCCTTTCCGCATTCAATATAAAACCCTGACCATCCTTCACAACATTCTCTACCAAAAACAACTCCGCCTGGCTCAAGGAAATGCCTCACTTCCACTCTTCCTACCGCCCCGCAAGATCCACCCTTGCAGGCACACTATACACTCCCCTCTAAAAATTGCGCACCTCTCCTCCACCAGAGAAAGAGCACTCACCATAGCAGGCCCTGCCCTCTGGAACTCCCTCCCCACACACCTCCACCTTGAACCCTCCCTGCCCGCCTTCAAAAAAGGCATCAAGACCTGGTTGTGCAGGCAGGCCTACCCTGAGACCAACCCCCCTTAGACACCTGCCCCCCCCCCCCTGCGTCTTAGCACCCTATCAAAAAGAATGTTTTTGTATACAATAACCTGCTGTAAATATGTTAATCTCTGCAAATGGTTTCTTATAATCTGCTGTAAATAACTCCTGCTCAGTTATGGTTAGTCCTATCTACCTTCTTTGCTGCTCTCTCCTCTTCCTCTCTGTCTATCCCACCCTCCCCTCGCTCCCTTTTCTATTGCCTTCTCCATCCCCCCACCCCTGTTTATTGTAATTTCCTCCTGTCTCAAGGTCATTGTGAACCGGCGTGATGTGCCCCACGAACACCGGTATATTAAAAGCTGTTAATAAATAAATAAGCCAATGTGAGCACACGGGCTCCAGAACACAGGGCCGGTGCAAGGGGACTAAGTGCCCTAGGCATCTTTGCCATGTGCCCGCACCCCTTCTTTGCGCTGCCCCCACCCAGTCGCGTGCCACCCCAGTCGCGCCGCCACTCCCCTTAGGGGGCACGAGCCATGTGAGGCCATGAGCGGCGGTGCCGCAGCGACAAGAGGAGTGGAGATTACCAAATTTTCACTCTTCTTCGGCACCCCCTAATGGTCGGACAATAAGCCCAAGCCTGGTAAGCCTAGTGCTTCCGCCGGCCCAGCCAGAACAGTGACTGAACCCAATGAAGCCAAGCTACTAAGATGCTAATTAAACACTGCTTTATGCAGAGATGCAATAATAATCCACAGTTGCCTCCAATAAATGTGTTTTGATACACAGCCTCTCATACAGAATTAAAAGCAATAATCAGTTATGTGTAAAAGTTAACAAAACCATTCTGAAAGTTTATGTTGCAGGCTTTTCTAAACCATTGCACATGATGCTACAGATAACGCCTGTGATAATGCTTTACTAGTGCTGTTTAATGCATGCTTAAACGAGCTTTAGAATCTCATATGAGGTTTTTAATTTGACAAGCTACGATTTATAATACAAAATTGGAAGGTTAGCAAACTTTTTCTTGCTGACCCCGCTATGTTTCAATTAAATATAATGCACCTTTCCTATTTTTGCAAATTATTATATATATGCTACAAAATATTAAAGTGTGCCAATTACAGTAATATGCCAGCCAAGCCTTTATTTATGAGCCTTTGGAAAGTTTGATTTATCATCATTGCATATTATTTGGAAATGAGTAAAAAGGAAAGGGAAGCTCTGGATAAGCGGTCATGGAATGAGGGTGAAAGGAGGTAGATGCAAGGGTAATATAAAGAAGTATTGCTTTACAAAGAAGGGAGAGGATGTGGACGTGGTGGAGAGAAAGACAGTATCTGAACTGCAGAAAGCATGGGATAAACACAGGGGATCTGGGAATGCGGGGTAGGGATTGTCGACGTGAGCAGTCGGTGTGGATGGGCAGGTTAGCTTGCGTGGACTTTTTCTGCCATTATTGTTTCTGTGTTTCTAATAAATATATTTCTTCTTAATGGAAATGACAAAGAGTGTGTGCACGCTAAATGAATTGATCGCTTCTTAATTCATAGGCATAGAATGGAGGGTGAAAGACAAGCTTTTACCACATTGATCTGAGTCACTACCTACTAGTACCTACCTGGAAAAAAAACCACAAAGTAGTACATAATTACGTAAAGATCTCAAGCAAGGCTGGTATATGTGAAAGAAAAACCACAAATGAATAGGACTGAACTAAACACAAATGCTAGTCTCAGTCCGTACATCCCAAACATTCAGTTCTACAATCTCTACCACTCACTCTCAGATCCCCTGTGCTTGTCTCAGGTTTTCTGTCCTCCATCTCAACTGGGAGGCTGTTCCACACATCTGCCACCCTCTCTGCAAATCCATATATATCTATAGGGTGCCATTAGCTGGGAACAGCAAGCAACAAAGGACTTCAGTGGCAATAACTTCTACATTAATTGGCAGGCTGCTTTGAGAAGAAAGCTTTGCCCATGAAGCTGAAAAGAGAGAGAGAAGAAGGATGGGAAAAAAAGGAATCTCTAGTCAATGGGCAATTAAGCCATGGGGAACTTTTTTTAGAATATGGCGGCAGGTCTGGAGCTCTCAGATTAGATTCCCAAGCCTTCTCAGGACTCACGTATAAATCTGTGATAAAGATTATCTTGAGTTGAGGGATTGTAGTGTCGATATACCACTAAGATTAGGCAATTAATTAAGCCATTCGGACAACCCATGATTATTCTGGGAATAGCACAGTACTACATAGATCAATATTAGCTAGATATAAATAAATATAGATAAGCACAGACACTGGGGACTGGCCCAAACTGGACTATACATTCCTACTTAGGCATACAATGCAAGGAATAGCTGACTGATAACAAACTTACAGGCTGCATGGTGATCTAATAAAAAGAAGGGTAAGAAGAGGGCATTAGAATACAGACCAACTCCTTTTTTTTTTCTCTTGACTGGGGATTATCTGTACATTAAGGGAAACTCCCTCAAAAACGAGTATTTTAGAATTGCATGACAACTTCAAAGAATGTGTTTTATGATGCCGTGAACTGCATGTGGGTTATAGAAGCTCTGGGTGTTTGGTGTAGTGTAATTCCTTTGCGGGGGTGGAGAAATGGGGTTAGGAGTCTATGTATGGGATTCTCTGGGGAATGGTTAGGGGTATGGGTGAATAGGCATGATGGGGGGATGCATATGTGGGTGAGTGCAAGCGACAGCACTCTTTCCCTTTCTACTCTCCACTTTGTCCCCCTCTCTCTCCTCTCTGCCTCCATGTGTGGTAGTGGTGGTGTAGGTGAATTGAATGAGTGGGATGGTAGTTGGGGAATATGTGTGTGTGTGTGTCTGTGTCAGGGGTATGTGTGTGTATGTCTGTATTGTGGGAGAGTGTCTGCATTGGGGTGGAGGTAGTGAAGGTGGGAGGTATGGGGTTAGGACGGTGGTATTATAGAGGCGTGCATGAAGGGATAAGAGTAAGAGGGTGGATGTGTTAGGGCATAATGGGGGTAGGTGTGTGGGGGGCTTCTGGAAGGTAGAGTTATGTGGCTATATAGGTGGGTGTCTGTGCATGTGGGAAGGTTGTGGTGTAGGTAGGGAGTGGTGTGTTGGTGGTGGTGGATGCAGATGTTAGGGGTTAGCATTGGGGTTAGGATTGAGCTGTGTGCATGTGCATATGTGTGTATGTGTATGTGTATACTCTTTACTCCTGCACTTTCCTCTCCTCTCCTCCATTTCCTTCCCTTACATTTTCCACTTCATCCCCCTCCTCTCACTTCCCCTCTCTCTCTTATTTATTTGCATTTATTTATTTATTTGTATACCATCACTCTGTCTACAATTGTGGTGGTTCACATCAAAGTTAACCAACACAACATAATTGTAATACTTAACAAATACATAATATAAAATCAGACATCATATAGAATCTCTATTCTCAATGCCTCCGGTGTTTCACAGCTTCTTATTTTTCAAGTCTCTTATCAATATAGCGCTACTTTTGCTCAGTTGTTATACTTCTTCACCACTATCATAGGCCAGTTTAATAATCCATGTCTTAAGTTCTTTTTTAAACAGCAACAGATCTTTAGCTAAACTTAATTCACACATTATTGAGTTCCTGTTGCGACTGTCTCTGCCCGACGTCTCCACTCCGCCATCTTTACCTCTTGGCGACTCCCTCTCTGCTCACTGGAAGCCTTGGTTGCTGTGGCGTCATCTTGCCATTCTCCTCCGGCGTCCCCAGACTGGCTAGACGCAGTATAGCGCCATGTTCCCAGAAGGCCTAGGGGCGCGCGCGTGGCCCCGACTGAAGTACCAGCAGTGGCGCGAACCTCAGGGGCGTCTTCCTGAAATGACGTCATATGCTCCGGATATATAAGGTCTTTGAAATTGCTAACTAATCGAGTTAGCAAGGGTTACACTTCCTAAGCTACTCTGCCTCCTCGGACTTACCAGGGGTACCTGCTCCTCGGGGGCCTCGCTTTCTCTTTGCTTTTCAGATTGCAGGTTGGAACCGGTACTCGCTCCTCGAGGGCCCATGTTCCCGGACTTGCTTCTGAATACCTCTTTTGCCTGGAAGTCATCGCTTGCCTACAACACCAGTGAGTTACCATCTCTCTCTCAGAGCTTTCCCTGGAACCAGGTACTCGCTCCTCGAGGGCCTAATTCATTCCAGCTCCTGGGCTGCTTCTAAGAGACTATTGTGTGACTGTTACCATCAAGGTTCTGTTCCTGAACTCTGCATACCCTGCCTACTCACTATATTCAGTTTCTCTACAGCTCAGCCATCCTGGGATCGCTGTTCCAGTATCTGAGGGACTACAGGCCAGCCTTGCGCTACCTGCTCACTACTGCCACCTCTGGTGGTTCAATATACTGTTTAATAAAAGAATTAGTGTGTGTTTGTCTCCAACTTCTGAGCCTGACCGGTGGTCCCTCTCGGGATCTTCCCCCGGGGGCATGGTCATCTGCCACCGGCCCAAGAATCCACCCACAACTACTCCAAGTAATAACAGTTCCACAGTTTTGGCCCGCTACCCCTCTCTTTGCCCCATCTGTGTGTGGTGGGGGTGTGCTGTGGTGTGTGTTTATTGGGGGTGTAGGGATGGTAGTGGGTACGTGGATGGTAGTATGTGTTTGGTAGTGAGTCTAGGGCTTTGGATTGGAGTTGTGATGTGTGTACACTCTAACCTCCTTCCACTTTTCCCCTTCTGTTCTTTCTAGCTAGTGACAGTTAGGGGTGTGCATTAATAAAATTATTGTTTTAGGTTTGATTCATTTTGTTCAATTCCCTTTTTTTTTTTTATTCATGATGGAGCTGTTTTGTTTTTCTATTTTAGTACAAACTATGTCCATTTAGTGTACACTATTCAAGTTGCGATAGCCCATATTATATAGCAGAATGCACATTAAAACAAAAAAATAAAAACCACAAAATTTTGTGAAAAAACTATTGTTTCAATTTTGAAATGTTAACATTTGCCTATGCCATTAAAAATGAAAGCTAAACCCTAGTGATAGTCATTTCCTGCTTTGGCAGAAGAACGAAACCACAGCAGGAAGTGTCTGGTGGGAAGAGAGAATACATGAGCAATAAGAAGGGTCTGAGTTTAGTTGCTTGAAATGTCATGCCAAAAGAAAAGCAGGATGTGAGTTACCAGCTTGAGGCACTGACAAGCTTGACCTTTGATCCTCAGAAATCAGCACGGCACAAGAAGATTTTGGATAGCTAACTTCAGCTGCAGACTTTTTCTATCAATTAAGGTATGATACTGAATCATCTTCATGGGTATAATTTCCCTGCCAACCAATCAAATTTGAAATGAACTCTAGCCAATTTAAGGCCTGACAATGGACTCTTGACATTGCTGTTAGGATCCTGCTTGCAGGCCTAGCTGCAAGCAGACCCTACCTTCGCAAGGCCACCGCCGTCCCTCGCAAAAGGCCAAGCCGCGGTGTTCATGGCTTCCTCGTGGTCCTAGTGCCGCCACCAGGAATCTCTTCATCGCGGCATGGAGCTGCTGCTGCTGCCTGCTCTCTTCTTCGTGGCAGGGGTGCCGCCACCGTTGTTAGTCAGGCCTTCCACGTGGCAGGGATGCCGCTGCATTCTCCTGCCTCTCCGGACATTCCATAGGTGAGGACGCGTGCCTCTTCTCAGCATTTAAAAGGCCAGAGGTGGGAAAAGTCCCATGGCCCACAGCAGTGACATCATCAGCCTTCGCCTGCTTCAGCCCTATAAAAGGGCCCTGCTTCAGTTCTTCAGGGCCTTTGGATCAGTTCTTCACAGCATCTGTGGTTTTCTTCCTGATCCAGGTCATCGTGGTCTTCCTGTGCCTTGATGGATCTTTGTTCCATGTTCTTCATGTTCCTGAATTTTGCCATCCTGATGTTTCTGGTCTTGTCCCTCGTTGGAGCAACCTCATCACCTGTCTCATGTTCCTGATGTTCTAGATGTCTAGGTCTCCTAATGTCCTAATGTTCAGATGTCTCGTGTCCAGTTGTCTTGATGTTCCATGTCCTGAGGTACCATGTTCCACGTTCCTGATGTCTGATGTTCCTGTCCTGACTCCATCCTTCTCATCTTCAGCTCTTTGTCCAGTTCCCAGGTCCCTCGTCTGTTCACCTCTCCTCACGTGTCATCATTGTGGTCCGTGACCAGCCATGGGGGTGCTGTGTAGGGTGCCTGTGGTAAAAGGCCTTCTTCTAGTCTGCAGCACAAGCCTATGGAAGACTCCTGTTTTTATGCCTTGCTTCTAAGAATCCTGAGTCTTGAATCCTGAATCTTGAATCCTGTCCTGGTCTTTGAAGTCCCTTGTGCCTGCTTCCGTGTATACCTAAGACTCTGCCAGAACCTGCTCTGCTTCAGCGTGGTTGGCGACCATCCATGGGCGGCTGTGTAGGGTGCACTGTGATGCCATGGGCGGCTTTGTAGGGTGCACTGTGATACTTTTGCCTGACTCCTGAATCCTTGCCTGAAACCTCTGAGCAACCTGAATCCTTGTCCAAGTCTTCTGAGAATCCTGTCCTTGTCCAAGTCTTCTGAGTATTCTGAGTCTTTGTGTGAGTCTTGCAAGTATCCTGAGTCTTTGAATCCTCCGAGTATCCTGAGTCTTCGTCTGAGTCTTCATGTTCCTGCCCTCAGCCTCTGTCTGGCCTCATGCACTCGTCGTTCCCAAGTGGAGGGTCCAGAAGGGCAATCGAGTGGCCGGAGGACTAATCTCGAGACCAGCATTGCATTGCTGGTTCTCATTGGTGCATGTAGGTCCATTGGAGGGTTGAGCCTGCCTTGTTCCTGTTCCGGATATTCCTTGCCTTGTCTTCAGTCCAGCCTTGCTCCTGCTCCACCCATGCTCGTCCCTGCTCATCTCTCACGGTGTGTCTTGGGGCTCCTTCCTGAGCTGCGCCATGATCCAAGGGCTCACTTCCTCCTTTGATATGGGACCGCGCTTCCACGCTCCTAACAGGGCCTGAAGGCCGCGCTCCTAACAATTGCAGGGTATCTCCAGATTTGCATACCCAATCATGGTATGATAGTAACTCAGACATATCTAAACATGTATCTGGAAGGTCCAACCATAAGGCGCCAATCAAATAGATGTCTATGAGCTTGCCAACCAATGAGAGATGCCTAGCAACAGACACGAGTCACTCATGAGTCAGAGATATACAACGACTGGCTAAGGTCTGCCCATGATTACCACATATAAAACTACAAGCAGAGCAGCACCAACCAGGAATGTTGCAACAGAAACAGGAAGTGCTGAGAACAGAAGTCAGAGAGAGTCAAGACACACCTTGCTAAGAACTAAATTGGATATGACTTTTGAAACAACTGAGATTCAGATAATATAGATGAGTGTTAAGTTTCTGTTTAGGGTTAACTGACCTGCTAGTCTGGGTGAGCAGTACATAATAATACCTTCTTTGACTCCATCATTGTTTCTTCTCACTTTGGATCCAATAGAGAGGGGCCATGGATTAGGGTGAAGATCCCCTAAGGACACATGCTCACACCCTCTCCTGTCCACTTCCTTGCCTTCTCCCCACCTGTGTGTGGGTGGGTGATGATGTAGTGGTTAGGGGCTGGTATGTAGGAGGAATACTTATGGGGGGGGGGGGGGGGTGTAAGGTGAGTATAGGGTAGGAGGTTATGCCTGAGTATGTGTAGGGTTTATGCAGAAGCTAGTTGATATGCTGGGGCTGGGGTATATATGCACACTCTTTTCTTCTTGCATTCTCCTCTTTGTACCACTCCCCTCTGCCACACTCTCTACTTCCTCTCTACTCTTTACTTATATGTGTATATGTTTGTGTATCGTAGGGGGAGTAGAGCTTGTGATAGTAGTATATATGTGGAGTAGGTGAGCATGAGAGGATGAGTTCCTATGTGGGACTTGATGTTGAGGGATGAGCTTGTGTTTGTGGGCAATTGGGAAGAAGTATGTGTGAATGTGTGTGCAAGATGTAATGGGTATGAAGGGTTAGGATGGATTATGGGTCGTAGTGGTTATGCTGGAGCTAGGGTGTGTCCATAGACTCTAACCCCCCAAACTCTCCACCTCCTTTCCTCT
Source organism: Rhinatrema bivittatum (assembly GCF_901001135.1). Lineage (NCBI taxonomy): Eukaryota > Metazoa > Chordata > Amphibia > Gymnophiona > Rhinatrematidae > Rhinatrema > Rhinatrema bivittatum. The sequence goes on along the minus strand of NC_042615.1, from coordinate 28,614,837 downwards.
TCTCCTGTGTATGTGGGATGTGGTGGCAGTGGTGTAGTTGGGGTTAAGGTTTGTGTTTAGAGCCTATGGGATAAGTATTATGTGTGTAGGCAGTAAGGGTGTGGGGTTGTGTGGTGGGTGCACAATTTCCACCAGCAATCTCCACTCATTCTTTCTTCTGCCAAACCCTCCATGTTCCCTGCTTTCTCCCACCCCACCCCCCCTTTTGGGGAGAAGAGAAATGCTGGATGGAGCTTAGAGAGAAGGTAAGCTATTCATTGTGGTTAGGGGTCACAAAGGGATGGAGATGTAGGATTTGGCAGAGGGTAAAAGGAGAGAGAGGTTGAGCTGAGCAGAGTGAGAGAGGGGGATGCCTTGCAGAGCTAGTACACATACGTAGGTGTGTAAGGGGGAGGTGCAAGATTGGTTTGTTTAGGGTGCCTAATACTCTTGTACAGGTCCTGCTTCCACTCTCAAACTTCTAACTCTACTCCTACCCGCATTACTCACTCCTCCATTCATCCTTGTACTCTATCCCATTTCTCCTCACCTCTTCCCTGCCCTCCCCTTTAGCTTCTGTACTTTTCCATTGGCGGAACCTGGGAAACCCTCTGACCTTTTTGATGCGATCCCTATCACCAGCATTGCATGCTGATCCCACCAGCCTTGGGCCCCATGCTGTTTGAAGTCTCCAGCATCTGATTCAGTCAGTGGCATCTCAGTGTGTCCCTCTGCTCCAGGCAAGCATCGTTATATGTTCATGTACACATGCACTACAGTACTCACCTGGAATCCAAGTACGTTTATTAAATAAAAAGAGAAATATATAGAGAAAGAGAACAAACTTTGTCTCAGGCTGATTTGGGGCAGTTGTCATGCGGAGGACCAGTCAGATCTTTCACTCCTTAGATCTGTTGGGAAAGCTACGGAGGCAGCATTTACAGTTTCTGGGGAGAGGGAGTTCTAATCATCTTATAATGCTAATACTTACTGAATATATTTATTTAGTGCCTTTGATTGCAGGGTTCTAGAAGGAACCAGAGTGCATGACTATCACTGCAATGATTGTGCTAAGCGAGTGGGAATGGGGTAAAAAACAGGGGGGAAATCTCAGCATCATCATGAATAAAGTCTGTTTCTAAGGGCTGGATTTCTACCAATTCCCCTGCCATTCCCTCCTCTCCCTTTTCCTAACATGAACTGAACATGAATTTGTTGAAGTGCACTGTCTACTGGGAGTTTGGATATTACAAATACATTTATTGATTGATACTGTAACTTTAACTCCACTCGCAGTACCACTCACTGTATGGAGAACTGTCTGTCACACTCACATTCACAGACATGTATACAGTTCATGTGTACTAGAGATGTGCTTCAGGTAAAGATTTTGTGTCGGGCTTCGTTTTGCCCCCCCCCCCCCCCGCGAGAATTTTGTTTTTCACGCAGTTCTGTTGTTTTTTTTTTGGGGGGGGGGCAATTGCACTAGCTAACTCTGGTTAGTGCGCACTAACCTGGCAGAGTTAGAGTGCACTAACAGGGAGTTAGCGTGCACTAATTCAAAAATGATTTTTTCTGAAAATTTGGAAAAAATTCAATCGTTTTTTGGTTCTCCCAAACCATTCCAAATTAGGCAATTTCATTGAAATTGCCTAATTTGGAAAAATGATTGCACATCCCTAATGTGTACTGTGCTGTGGGTACTGCTGACTGACTCCACACAGAAAAAGAAACTGTAAGTTAAACAGATTGGCAGCCTGGTAAGACTCTTCTCTTCAGTCTGTCAGTGTGTTCAACTACTGATGCCCAGAGAGAAAAAAAATTACTGGAACTTCTACAATCTCCACACTACTTCCTATCCTGATTCTCCCCCAATGAAGAAAAAAAAATCAAAATCAACACTTCTCCTGTCTTCCTTTTTCAGTGAGTGGGATCACTGCAGGAGAGAAATAAAAAGCAGACTTTACCTTTGCAAATTCAATTCTACACAAACGCATCTTTCTCTGCCGACAGCTAGAGAGGAAATACAGATTTCTTGCACATGCTCAGATTTTACAGTGGAAGTTTTTCAGTGTCACTTCATCCAAACAGAAGCTGCACTGTGATTTGTTCTTTCTGTCATTTCCTTCCCAATTTTTTTTTGACTTGGCTCTGAAAAGGCTGTGAATTCACTACGGCGGATTTTCAAAGCCCTGCTCGCGGAAATCCGCCCGGATTTATGCGAGCAGGGCCTTGCGCGCCGGTGCGCCTATTTTCCATAGGCTGCCGGCGCGCGCATAACCCCGGGACGCGCGTAGGTCCCGGGGTTTTCGGAAGGGGCGTGTCGGGGGCGGGACCCGATGACGCGGCGTTTCGGGGGGGGGGCGCGGCATTTCGGGGGCGGGGCGGGGCATGGCGCCAGCCCGGGGGCGTGGTCCAGGCCTTCGGACCAGCCCCCGGGTCGGAGCACGGCACGCCAGCACTCCGCTGGCACGCGTAGATTTACGTCTGCTTCTCCAGGCGTAAATCTACAGACAAAGGTAAGGGGGGGGTTTAGATAGGGCCGGGGGGGGGGGGGGGGGGGTTAGGTAGAGGAAGGGAAGGGAAGGTGAGGGGAGGGCGAAAGAGAGTTCCCTCCGAGGCCGCTCCGATTTCGGAGCGGCCTCGGAGGGAACGGAGACAGGCTGCGCAGCTCGGTGCGCACCGGCTGCCCAAAATCGGCAGCCTTGTGCGCGCCGATCCAGGATTTTATAAGATACGCGCGGCTACGCGCGTATCTTATAAAATCCAGCGTACTTTTGTTTGCACCTGGTGTGCAAACAAAAGTACGCGAACACGCTTTTTAAAAAAATCTACCCCTTAGCCAATAGTTAGTTGCAATTTAACTCTTTTTATTTACACAGCCATAGTCTTTTATTTGTACTAGACTTAAATGGGAAACATAAACAAATGAGACACATTTTTTTTGTTTCATTCATTCTTTGGACCCTTCCATTTGTTTCAGACGCCCATGTCTGAAATGAATATGGACTCTTTTAATCTGTTTTATCATTGTTTCAAAGAAATGCCCATCCCAACTATCTGTATTTATTATGAAAGAGTCATGCCTGTTCATATAATGGTACTGTATCACAGTGATTTATAGGTATTTAATATACATACTATAATATGGATCTGTAATCTCATGGGATAATACTGTCTGTGTACATTTATTTAGCATATTCATGAAAGGTTGATATGTGAAAAAAGGGTTTGCATTCATTTAGAAACTGTGTGAAATTCAACTGTGAGTGTTTGAAGTTTCTCTGAATTAGTGTGATAAAAAAAGATGGAATAAAATAGTGAATGAAAGGAAAAGCATGCTTAGAGTATTAGAGATGTCATAAATGGCCAGCTTGGTGGTTCAGATGGCAAGTGCCATGCGCTACCATGTAGAAGTTTGATCTCTAAAAGGTGAATTTTAAAAGTCCAACGTGCGCCATAACTGGGAGATATACAAATATGTTGGGCCAGCATGTGCCTAGTGGATTTTAAATTCCGCCCAAGTACACGCATATCTCCAGCTGTGTGCACAAATGATGTTCCAAAAAAGAGGTGTTGTCAGAACGGAGCGTGGACATTGTTGGATTTCTCAATGACATCAGCTCGTAAATACTTACACAAACAAGAGCACGCCAGGGTCCCCTACTGCATAACTTTACTTCTGCTATGGATGAAGTGTAAGTCATTAAAAAAAATATATAGGCATGTTAGCAGGGTTTTAAAGGTTGAGGTTAACAGGGAAAAAAGAAGGTTATTAAAATAGGGAGATCTGGAAGTCTATCCCCTCTTACTCAGTGTAAGCGGGATTTGCACGCACATGTGCGTGCAAATCCCGCTTACACTGTACACACATGTGCGCTTAAAATCCCGCTTAAAATTGTACACACATGTGTGCACGCTCAGTCTATTTTATAACATGCATGCAAATATGCAAGAATTATATAAAATAGCCACATCTATGGGCATGGGCTGGCAAATGCATACTTATGTACATCCATGTGCCTGTTTAAAAGGTGTTCTGTTTCTTGGGTTTACTGGGAATGGGGATGCTGCAAAGGTAGCATTCACAGTCTCTGCGTGGGGAAGGAGTCAGTTATTGTTTAAGGGTAACAGCCGCATGCATGTTATAAAATATGGGGTCGGCACGCGCAAGGGGGTGCACACTTGTGCACCTTCTGCGTGCCGAGCCCTAGGGGAGCCCTGATGGCTTTCCCCGTTCCCTCAGAGGCCACTCCGAAATCAGAGCGGCCTTGGAGGGAACTTTCCTTTTGCCCCCCCTGCACTTTCCCCCCCCTATCTAACTCGCCCCCCAGCCCTACCTAAATTCCCCTACCTTTATTATTTAAGTTGCACCTGCCTCTGGGCAGGCGTAGGTTGTGCGCACCGGCCAAGTGCTGGCGCATGATTCCCCAGCCTAGCAGGCCTTCGGAGGCCTCTGGCCATGCCACCACCCCACCCCGGAATGCCCACTCCCCACCCCTTTTTTCAAGCCCTGGAACATACACGCGTCCCGGGGCTTGTGCCATCGCCGAGCCTATGCAAAATAGGCTCAGCGCACGCAGGAGCGGGTTTTCGGGGTTCCGCGCATAATATACGCACGTAACCCTTTGAAAATCTGCCCCATAGGGTAGAATTTTGCAAAGCTAGTTATGCGCATAAAATATGGGTTTATGCGAGCAAATGGCTTGTAATAAACTTGCTTGGGTTTTGTGTATGTTAAAGTAGGCCCGGATTTTGCGCATGCTTTCACCCTTACAAACAAGATGCATTCTGGGAGGTGGAGGTAGGAAGGAGTTTAGATTGCTGCACATACTTTTGGTTTTAAAAAGACTGCACATAAATTAACATGCACAAGTCATGCGTTACAAACATAAGGTACAAATTTGCATGGGCAAATTTCTTCGCATACTTGAGCAAAGTGTTCAAGCGAGCTTCCGCACATAAGTTCACTGTTATAAATGCCAGCCGGTGCCCCGTGGCCGGGTGTCATGGCCGCCGGCTGTGACGGGTGGCGACTCGGGTCGCCACCCGTCACAGCCGGCTGCCATGACACCTGCGGTGGCAGGCAGCCTGCCACCTGCGGTGGCAGGCAGCCTTCTTTCTGCTTCCTCGGGGCTGCAGCTGCTGCAAAGCCTGGCAGCATGGTTCCTCTCAGCCGGGCTGGCTCCTCCCCCTCTGGCCCTGCTAAGAGCTGCGCATGCGGCTGAAGAAAATATTTAAAGGAGCCATGACAGGAAATTGTCATGGCTCCTCCTGGGACTCCGCCTCCTGGTTCCTGTATTTAAGGCAAGGTCTAAACACTTAGACCTTGCCTTGATATTGAGGCTCTGTGCTTGGTTTCTTTGGCTATGTTCCAGATTCGCTCTCTGTCCCGATTCTGCTCTTCTCCTCGTTGGACTGACTCTTTGGCTTCTGACCTTCGGACCGGTGGTGGTGTTCTTCTGGTTGTTGACTTGGACTGGCTCTGGACCCTTCTCCTTCTTTGCTCCCAGATTGGCTTCGGACCATTCTCTCGTCTGCTCCTGGACCGGCTCTCGACCTCTCGCTGGACTTTGACCCTTGGACTGGATTGGGACTATCCTTCAACGTAGACTCCCAAACTAACTCGACCTGCTGGAGGCGCCAGCCGTCTGGAATCCATGACCTGCAGGAGGCGCCTGCATGCAGACCATCATCACTCTTCAGGGAGTCTCCTAAGTCCCAGTGGCCATGTCCCTACGGGCTCCTCCTGGGGGGATCATGCGCTTCAAGGGTGAAGCCTTCATCGGTACATCTTCAACAGGCCTTGCCATCCGACGGTAAAGACCGAAGAGGGTTGACTTCCTTTTTGGTAGCACTGACTCTACCTTGGAACAGGGGTCCACGTTCAGATTCATAACATTCACTTTGAAAACTGGTGTAACTTATGCATGCAGCTGCTGCAGAAGTTATTATTTTTTTTATTTAATTGATTTTTATACTGCATAATAAATAAATACATAATCAGCCAAAGCTATCAAAGTGATTTACAAAAGTTAACATATATAAAGACATATAATAATAAAACCAAATACTCAAATAAACCAACACAATAAAAACAAGTAATCCCAACGATGTTATGAAATTGCCCATTTAAAGGTCAAGGAAACAAGATGAAGTCAATTGCTACTGGAACATTGATAAATTATCTTTATTTTCCAGGTCAAATATGGTTAAATATCTATTGCAGGAGAAGAAGGCAACGTGACACAGATAAGAGGAGTCAGGGTATGACCAGGTCTTCTTTGTTTCTGTATTAACAGTGAGCCATCTGTGACAATTAGTAATCCCATTTAGAAGAAAAATAAAATATTCAATATAGATAAGCACCTTTTTACAGTTTTATTGAATATATTTTGGAGAAATATAGCTACAGCTAATGTCAGGTTCCTTTTTCTGCACAGTATGCCTTATGTACACAGATAACCTTTGGTATTGCCCAACTTATACTGATTGCTATTGCCATTTTAATGTGGCAGCCACATATTCATAAACATTATGCAATGTATCATGTAATTGGTTGAATAGTATATTGCTAATAAGGTGATTTTTACTTGTCATCTAGTTGTTGCACTAAAAGAATATCTAAGTTAAGAGAGAGGGAAATTAAAAAAAAAGAAGCCCAAATTTCACTCCGGGAAAGAGGTGATAAGGAAGCCCGGCCAGAAGCAGATTGTATCCTGAACTATCTGCACTGAATCTATGAGCAGTGAGAGTGCACTTGATCACCCTAGTCTCACTGTAATAAAGCTATTAATCTTCCGAAGATAAGTGGAACCAAGTGCCTGCTTGGAAGAAGTAGCTAAGAAAATAAGTAAAGCGATTGCTGCAAAGGTGGGAAGCTTATCCCAGAGCCACACATCACAAGAACACCTACCTACACTCAGCCACATTCCTGTAAAATTGCTCCCATTCATATCAATAAGAAATGCCTGTCTGCAGTAGCCCTCAGACTTGTGTTGGGCAGGAATAAAACTATTCAGGTTAGAGGGGCTCCAACTGTGAATTAAAGCCGGTGTGTATGTATTCTGGGGATGTGGTCTTTTAGGGCAGGCATGTAGGCAGAATGGAGAGTTTTGCTTGGTGCCCTTCATATATATAAACATTAAATAAAACAAAAACAAACAAAAAAAAATCACAAAACAAACAAAAAATTGTAGCTGTGCATCCCTAGCAGGCAATAAGGATAGCATGAATAAATTATATAAAATATAAAAAAAAAAATGGCAAAGGCTAGGATATGGTAAGATGTGCTATGTTTATGTGTTCAAAACTTTATAGAAAGATTTGCATTAAAAAAAATGTCTCATAAGAAAAAATGGAAGCACTAAACATGAATGGCACAAAATAAAACTGACAATCTCTAAAAACAAGTGGTATAAATAATAAAATGTGAAAAATAATTTTATTTAAAAAACAACGATCACCGTATTTGTGAAATTATGAATATAAGCATCAACCTGTGCCGCCTTGTCATACTTGTAATACTATGAATGCCTTGTCCTGCTGTAACCCATTTTGAACTGAAATAAATAATCAATGATAATGATAAAAATTGATTTTATGCATGCAAAGACAGTTTTATTCATGGAAAAAAAAGGTATGCAACCACAGACACACTGATGACAGACACAAGAACATAAACCAGTTTATTTGCCATAGGGATTTACCTTGCCTGCATTTTATTTTATTAATTTTCAAAAAAGAATACAGATGTACTGTTAGGAGGCACTAGGAAAGCGGTTCCACTTTCCAGGGGATTGGGTGTTCTTGGACCACGGCTCAAACCCAGAGGAACTCCAAAGAGGTGCCGAGGCAGGCGAGGCATTGCCCGAGCATGGGCTAGTCAGGAGCAAGGATGGAGTAAAGACAGATGATGGAATCCGGAGCAGGAGCAAGGCTGGAATGAAGACATGGATGACTGAAGGTACTGACCCTCCACCGGACCTGCATGTTTTGGGAAGACCAACAATGCAATGGTGGTCTTTGAATGGTCCTCCGACCATTCCAAGCCCTTTCGGACCTGCCGCTGGGTAACGGCAGCAGGCCGGATGGAGGCCAGGGTCAGGAGGGTCCCCCAAGACTTGACAAAAGTCCCTGGTGGTCCAGCAGGGGTCTGGGAGCGATCTCCTGCACTCGGGCCGTCGGCTGCCAGTAATCAAAATGGTGCCGATAGCCTTTGCCCTTACTATGTCACAGGGGCTACCGGTGCCATTGGTGAGCCCCTGTCACATGGTAGGAGCACAAGATGGCACCGATGGCCATGTGACAGGGGCTGACCAATGGCACCGGTAGCACCTGTGACATAGTAGGTCAAAGGCTATCAGCGCCATTTTGAAACCGGCAGCCGAGGGTGTGAGTGCAGGAGATGACTCTCGGACCCCTGCTCGACCACCATGGAGTTTTGGTAAGTCTTTGGGGGGGGGGGGAGTTTAGGAGGGTGGGGGGTTGTTTAAATTGGCTCCTTTAGGCAGCCGAATAATTCGGCGAAGTTTCGTTGTATTCGTGGGGAATCGCGATACATTTCGCTTCCCCACGAATACAACGAATAGGGCCCTATACGTTGCGGATTCCCAGTTCGTAGGGAATGAATGCACACCCTTACTAAAGAACTGTCAGGAGGACCAGCAGAAAACCTGGGCCAAAATGGAGTCTCTGAGCAGGGGTGGGGAGCTACATTCCATCTACAGGAGAGCGAGTGATTTGCCCTGAAGGTTTCCTAAAAGTTGTGAGCAAGAAATCAGGACTTAAACTGCTGGGGATGCAAGGAGAGTTTGGGCCTAGTTCCTGGCTGAAGAGAGATTTGTACATAGATCTGTGATTTGAATTGTTCTGAACTCTTGGACTTCTAGTGAAACTGCAGATTTTTTTTCTGGAAGTGTGATTTCTACAATGTTTGGACTGATTGAAAAATTTATATATAAAATAAATTTTCTTTTGTTGGAGCACACCATCTGTAGTGGAGAGTGAATTTGCAGAGGTGTTTGGGAGAATGTCCTTGGCTCAGTTTGGCTCTGCTGGTCTGCTTGCCCCTGGCCCATGGCCCAGGAGATCTAAATTACTCACTTTGAGTGTGTTATCTCAAGCTTCCTGAAGCAGAGAAGGTGACCCCAGATGGACTGGGGGTTACATGTGCAAGGCACTAGTATTCATGCTGATCTCTGAGATAACCAGTTCATATGCAAATTTTATTGGACCAAAATAAGAATTATTTAAAAAGAATGTTCTATCCAAGCTTTCCTATTTACATAAGTCCATTCTTATTTCTTAAAAATCACCGTTGTGTTCTCTTGATTTGTTGACCATAAGATAGGATCACCGTAATATATATAGAATGAATGGCCTTAATTTACTATACATAGGACTTTGTTAACTGAAACTCATGAGTATGTCTAGTGCTAGTTGCCCTTGTTAACTTAGTTTCATAGAACAGACCCTATGACTTGGGCATAACGTAACAGATGGTACCCGCAGTAAGATACCTTGAAATATCCTATTGTAGCTTAAAAGAAACAAATACAAAAGGAAGAATATTCAGAGATTGAAATCTCTTTCAATTTTCTTAAGTGTTCAGATGGACTTGACAAAAATTCCTGCGGGCTGACATAACAAATCAGATTATGACTTCCGAAAGCTGCCATTCAACAAGTTTGATTCAGCCAAATTAAGAGTGACCTTCATTCCTTTCTGTACAGTAAAGATTCTGTTTGAAACTACGACATATTATTGTAGCATTTATAACTTAAATCCTGCTTTTGTCTATTTTTTTGACGTAGGTTTGGCTCAAGGCTTGTAAGTGTTTTATTTTTTTCTTTGCTGTTTTATTTTCATCTTATACTGTTTTCAAAGGAAGGCTTGATGGCAACTTTAACAATGTATTGGCGATGATTTGTTTTCCTCACGGATATTTGCTTCATTGGATTTCATTGCGGAACATAATCTGCAGAGTTCTACATTCTTGCAATATCTAGTTATACCTTAGCTCGGCCTTTACTGACATCTCCTTATATGTGATGAAGTTGGCGACTGTGAATCTGAGTAGTTTATGTATACGACTAAAGATTTATCATCTTCACACTCTGCATTTGCCATTCCGGCTAACATACAGCACACGTTCTCTTCCCTCCTGTAACAAATAACCTTTAGGAGTTAGGACTCAATTTTTCAAACATGTCACAGCATTTAGCAATGCTTAAAAAGGTAATGTTTCTGTATGTGGAACATTTTGATTGATTACTGTACTATTCTGGAATATTTAAAAGAAAACATAGCATATGGTGCATACAGCTGAATTTATATACATATATATATATATATATAGAGAGAGAGAGAGAGAGAGAGAGAGAAAGAGAGAGAGACTGTAAATAAATATATAATTGTAGATAGCCCTACTAGGTCTCTACTATGAGGAGTGTTCCATGTTAACAGGGGGAATAGAAGTAGAAGTTGGTTGGGTTTAGATTCCCCATGTAGGAGGATGCAATGATGGAGGCCAAAGATTATAAAATTCAGAGACATCTTTTTGCAGTTCAGATTTTTAGTTATCTCTTACAGGGGGACAGGATGTCTCTGTTCCTGCTTCTGAGTTTGTTTCATTTTGTTTCGGAAAGCACCCTTAGTCCTCAGGGAAGGAGGCCAGGTAAGTAATGGCAAGGGAGAAAAGGTGCCTTGTACCAACTTTCATAATGTCCAGTTGGGTTAAAGTAAGTTTTATTCCACCCTTCCATGAACCATCTTCTTGTAATTTGGATCTGTTTTAATTTTTTGTCCATTATGTTTGAGTTCCCTAGGGAGTCTCTCACTGAGAGAGATCCAGTAGACTTGGAAATCCTGCAAGGATTTAGAAGAAGAGCAGTGGCACCTATATGACATGAACCACTATGATTTCATCCGGTTATTGAAGAGAGAGGTACCCTCCAGGAACCAGCAATGACATTGAGGGGAATGGATTTCAATACATCAAGATAAAGGTTTGAGCCATGAGACTTTAATTTATTATATCTACATTGGATTTAAGATCCTGTCCCCCACAAATATGTAAATGGATTAGAGTGAACAAGAAGTTCAAAAAGACCACTTTTCTAAATGTTCATCTATTTCTCAGTACAGTTAAGCTGGAAATCACTATCTGCTTCAAAAATGATCATTGCTGCTGTACACCAAGTTTGTAATGTGTAAAGAATGATGTAATGCTCATGGCCTCAGAGTTAATTCCTTCCTTCTTCCCCTCCCTCCACCTGATAGGGAATTCTGGGCTCAGATGGACTTAATAGCCATAAAGACAATTTTAAACTATCAAAAGATCTTAAATGTAAAGGTGCCCTAGGAGTCTGATAATGGAGCATTAGCTTGGGGGGGGGGGAGGGGGGTGTTACATAATAGATACATAATCCCAACTAGGATACATACAGTGGAACCATTTGCTGGGGTATAAGGGTGCTCTGAGGGGCTTCATTGTGAAGACATTAGAACATAAGAACATAAAATTTGCCATACTGCCTCAGACCAAACATCCATCAAGCCCAGTATCCTGTTTCCAACAGTGGTCAACCCAGGTCCCAGGTACTTAACAATATCCCAATAAGTCAATAAAGTCCATGCTGCTTATCCCAGGGATAAGGAATGGATTTCCTCATATCCACCTTAATAATGGTTTATGGAATTTTCTTTGAGGAACTTGTCTAAAACTTTTTTAAACTGAGCTATACTAACAGCTTTTACCACATCCTCTGGCAACAAATTCCAGAGTTTAATTATGCAATGAGTAAAAAAAATATGTTTTCCTATTTGTCTTAAATATATCACCTAGTAGCTTATTGAATGTCCCCTGGTCTTTGTACTTTTTGAAAGGGTAAACAACATTACGTTCCTAATAATTGCTAACATTCCATTTGCTTTCTTGACTATCACCACACACTAAGCAGAAGGTTTTTCAAAATATTATCTATGATGATGCCGAGATTCGTTCCCTGGGTGGTGACTCTCAAAGTGGAAGCTTGCATTGTGAAGCTATAATTTGTGTTGTTCTTCCTTACGTGCATCACTTTACACTTGCCCACCATAAAAGTAATCTGCCATTTAGATGCCCAGTCTCCCAGTCTTGCAATGTCCTTTAGCAAATTCTCACAATCCACTTGTGATTTAACAACTATAACATCTGTATCATCAGAAAAATTGATCACCTCACTCATTATTCCCATATCTATGTCATTTATGAATATGTTAAAAAGTAGTGGTGCTAGAACAGATCTCTGGGGTACTCCACTATTCACCTCTCTTCATTGAGAAAATTGATAATTTAGCTATACTCTCTGTTTTCTTTTAACCAGTTCTTAGTCCACAACAGAATGAGTTGGTGGTGAAGAAGGAAAAAAGATAACAGCATAATAAGATTGATCTGATTGGACTTGTGGAAATTGCCAAGGTTGTTGGAATGCTAAAAGTAAGCCAAAGGATAGTCAGAATGGGAATATATGTCAAAAGGTCACCATTAGGGATGTGAATCCTTTTTTAACGATTAAAATTATCGTCCGATAATTGTAATATCGTCTTAAATCGTTATAGAACACGATACAATAGAAATTCTAACGATTTATCGTTAAAAATCGTTAAATCGTGTTAGTGCGCACTAACGGGAGTTAGTGCGCACTAACTGAAAATGATACAAATTGACACTTTCCAGGTCAGTAAGGTCAGTTAGGAATGAATATGTGTTCCTATTGGCTGGCTGCCCTCTTATCTATTGATGTTAACCAGGTTCCCACTGAGGTGATGGTTGGGGGATGGGAAATGGAAATGGAAACTCAGGAACACTAACAGAAAATGATACAAATTATTGACACTATCCAGGTCAGTAAAGGTCAGTTAGGAATGAATATGTATTCCTATTGGCTGGCTGCCCTCTTATCTATTGATGTTACCAAGGTTCCAACTGAGGTGATGGTTGGGGGGATGGGAAATGAAAACTGTTGGTAGTTGACAAAAAAAGTAATGTGATCAGTCAATATGACTAGAACCTGTGCCCTATTCCTGATACCAGGGGTGTTGTGATCTTCCTGCACTCAGTGCCCTATCCCTGATACCAGTCTGAGACAGCTCCCTCCCTGCATTACTAGTGAGAGGCTGGCTTCACAGACAGGGGGGAGCTGCCTGACCCTCACTCCTGACTTCCCCCATGTCCCAGCTAGTGAATGGTGTGTGGGTGAGGGGGGGGAGGATGGTGAAGTCTGAGACAGCTCCCTCCCTGCATTACTAGTGAGAGGCTGGCTTCACAGACAGGGGGGAGCTGCCTGACCCTCACTCCTGACTTCCCCCATGTCCCAGCTAGTGAATGGTGTGTGGGTGAGGGGGGGGGGGAGGATGGTGAAGGCTGAGACAGCTCACTCCCTGCATTACTAGTGAGAGGCTGGCTTCACAGACAGGGGGGAGCTGCCTGACCCTCACTCCTGACTTCCCCCATGTCCCAGCTAGTGAATGGTGTGTGGGTGAGGGGGGGGGGGAGGATGGTGCAGTCTGAGACAGCTCCCTCCCTGCATTACTAGTGAGAGGCTGGCTTCACAGACAGGGGGGAGCTGCCTGACCCTCACTCCTGACTTCCCCCATGTCCCAGCTAGTGAATGGTGTGTGGGTGAGGGGGGGGGGAGGATGGTGAAGGCTGAGACAGCTCACTCCCTGCATTACTAGTGAGAGGCTGGCTTCACAGACAGGGGGGAGCTGCCTGACCCTCACTCCTGACTTCCCCCATGTCCCAGCTAGTGAATGGTGTGTGGGTGAGGGGGGGGGGGGGAGGATGGTGAAGTCTGAGACAGCTCCCTCCCTGCATTACTAGTGAGAGGCTGGCTTCACAGACAGGGGGGAGCTGCCTGACCCTCACTCCTGACTTCCCCCATGTCCCAGCTAGTGAATGGTGTGTGGGTGAGGGGGGGGGGGGAGGATGGTGAAGTCTGAGACAGCTTCCTCCCTGCATTACTAGTGAGAGGCTGGCTTCACAGACAGGGGGGAGCTGCCTGACCCTCACTCCTGACTTCCCCCATGTCCCAGCTAGTGAATGGTGTGTGGGTGAGGTGGGGGGAGGATGGTGAAGTCTGAGACAGCTCCCTCCCTGCATTACTAGTGAGAGGCTGGCTTCACAGACAGGGGGGAGCTGCCTGACCCTCACTCCTGACTTCCCCCATGTCCCAGCTAGTGAATGGTGTGTGGGTGAGGGGGGGGGGGAGGATGGTGAAGTCTGAGACAGCTCCCTCCCTGCATTACTAGTGAGAGGCTGGCTTCACAGACAGGGGGGAGCTGCCTGACCCTCACTCCTGACTTCCCCATGTCCCAGCTAGTGAATGGTGTGTGGGGGAGGGGGGGGAGGATGGTGAAGTCTGAGACAGCTCCCTCCCTGCATTACTAGTGAGAGGCTGGCTTCACAGACAGGGGGGAGCTGCCTGACCCTCACTCCTCCGGGGTATTGTGATCTTCCTGCACACAGTGCCCTATCCCTGATACCAGGGGTGTTGTGATCTTCCTGCATGCAGTGCCCTATCCCTATTAATACCAGGAGTGTTGTGATCTTCCTGCACGCAGTGCCCTATCCCTAATACCAGGGGTGTTGTGATCTTCCTGCACACAGTGCCCTATTCCTGATACCAGGAGTGTTGTGATCTTCCTGCATGCAGTGCCCTATCCCTGATACCGGGATGTGTGCAAGAAGATCCCAACACCCCTGGTATCAGGAATAGGGCACTGTGTGCAGGAAGATCACAACACCCCTGGTATTAGGGATAGGGCACTGTGTGCAGGAAGATCACAACACTCCTGGTATTAATAGGGATAGGGCACTGTGTACATGAAGATCACAACACCCCTGGTGCCAGGGATAGGGCACTGTGTGCAGGAAGATCACAACACCCCTGGTGTCAGGGTTAGGGCACTGTGTGCAGGAAGATCACAACACTCCTGGTATTAATAGGGATAGGGCACTGTGTGCAGGAAGATCACAACACCCCTGGTGCCAGGGTTAGGGCACTGTGTGCAGGAAGATCACAACACTCCTGGTATTAATAGGGATAGGCACTGTGTGCAGGAAGATCACAACACCCCTGGTGCCAGGGTTAGGGCACTGTGTGCAGGAAGATCACAACACTCCTGGTACTAATAGGGATAGGGCACTGTGTGCAGGAAGATCACAACAACCCTGGTGCCAGGGTTAGGGCACTGTGTGCAGGAAGATCACAACACTCCTGGTATTAATAGGGATAGGGCACTGTGTGCAGGAAAATCACAACACCCCTGGTGCCAGGGTTAGGGCACTGTGTGCAGGAAGATCACCACACTCCTGGTATTAATAGGGATAGGGCACTGTGTGCAGGAAGATCACAACACCCCTGGTATTAATAGGGATAGGGCACTGTGTGCAGGAAGATCACAACACCCCTGGTGCCAGGGTTAGGGCACTGTGTGCAGGAAGATCACAACACTCCTGGTATTAATAGGGATAGGGCACTGTGTGCAGGAAGATCACAATACCCCTGGTATCAGGGTTAGGGCACAAGTTCTAGTCACATTGACTGATCACATTACTTGTTTTGTCAAGCTACCAACTGTTTCCATTTCCCATCCCCCATATACTGTCAGTGGGAAGCTTCTTAACATGAATAAATAAGAGGGCAGCCAATAGGAATACATATTCATTCCTAAACTGACCTTAACTGACCTGAAAAGTGTCAAATTGTATCATTTTCAGTTAGTGCGCACTAACTCCCAGTTAGTGCGCACTAATCGGAAAAAACGATTTTTAACGATTTTTTAACTAAAAAATCGTGCCTAACACGATTTTCTTGCCCTGCCACACGATTTCTATCGTTAAGACGATATGGAAAACGATTCACATCTCTAGTCACCATTAAGTTTTGCTTCTATCTTCTGGGCTCAACTTACATGAAATTATATGACTTACAAGAATGCAGTTTCATTAGCATATATGAGATAAAAAAAATAGCACTAACAAGCTGGAAAATGTAATGCAAACCAATCCAGTAGTGTATAAATTTATGGGAGGTGGTGATGTACATTACCAGCTATAAAGGCTTGAGAGTTCTAAGCTGAATGTTTACACTACATTACTTGATAAACTGAACTGCTTCTAGGATATCTTATGGTAAAAATGAAAAATGTTTCTCTTATTTTGTGTTTACTAGCACTCTCAACAGGAAGTCTAAGCCACCAGAGTTCTTTGAAAATGGCCAAGCAGATGGTATAATGAACCAGGCTCAGAAAGTGTTAGTTACTGGACTAGAAACTGTCCCTCCTGGCTTCTTCAGGTTATGCCAGTTCACAAGCAAATCTACCTCAGGCAAACCCAAACCCTGGAACAAAGAGCTCAGTCCCCACTGATGGTACCAATAATGCCAAATATATCTAAAACACAAAAACAGGTTGTCCATAATACATTCCAGTTCCAGTCTTCCACACTAAACAGAATGTCTGTAGCAAAACCAAAATATCCTTAGCAGCACAATAAATCTCACAGCACATTTAGGAGAATATCCTGCACATTTCTTCTGAAGAAAGATCAGTCATTCACTCAATTCTTTGCAGTTGAGATAACTAATGAGACTTCCAAGAGACTAGCTGTTCTTTCTGGTGGTGTCTCCATGATTCCTCCCAGGGGCCCATCAAAAAGAAACCTGGCCTTAAGCCTAGAAGTAGAATTTTAGGTTTATTGTCTATATGGAAAATTGTGCCACTCCTGCTGTCTTTGCCAGGGAGAAAACAACAGCTAGCAACTAGGTAGTCAAAAACTAGAAGCCAAATGGCACACATTCTCTGAAAATCTCATCCTGCTTTCGACTAAATATCACAACATCATTAGGACTTAAAGACACACATTCAATGTATACACTCTTATAGCAGCAGAGCCAGCCATGGAACAGCTGGTGAGGATTCTCAGGCCCCACCAGCAAAATAGAAATAGCGATGCAGGCAACAGAAGAGTTGGTGGAGTTTTCCAGCACCACAGGAAACAAAGAAGATGCAGCAGGCAGCAGAAGAGCTTGGAGGTTCCCAGGCCCTCCTAGCACAAAAGAATTACCTCAGAGCCTGAGGTGGGAGGGGACTAGAAGGGTAGGGAAGAGAAATCTTCAGGGGCACTTCCATATGACATCACAGCACCCAGATATTGAAACAAAAGCCCAGGCTTGACTCTTTGCCTTAACAACAGGTCTTCCTGTGTCTACTCTGGTGTTTGTTGCTTCATTCCTGTTTCCTGTCGTGTCTTGCTCTAGTTACTGTCTTGCCTCCTCCTTGCCTTGTTCCAGTCCCTTGCCTTGTTTTCTTATGCCAATTCCTATTCCTTCCCTGATCTCCTCTGACCTTTCATTGCTGACTTTTATCGACTGCCTAGATACTGCCCTTGTCTGACTGCCACATGTGCCAACCCCCTGCCTGGATACCAACCTTGCCTGACCACTACCTACCTTGATCTTCTGCATGGATTCCAATCTTGCCTGACTGCCACTTTGCTTGACCATCTGCCTGGATACCAGCCCTGCTGGATTGTTACCTGTCCTAACCCTCAGATTGATCTTTCCATTGTTGACATTCTCCTAAGTCCTACTGGTCTCTGACTCCAAAAGCTCAAACTGCGAAGGAAGAGGTTGGTACAAGTGAAGCCTCTGCAGTATCCCAGCCTGTGGAATGTCTGCCTGCTGCTGATGTGGGTCCAGTCCATGCTTCACGAATTGGGTAGTAACCACTCCCCCAATCTCAAAGTATGCCAAAGTATTTGATAATTATCAAAGTAAGTGTACTATATTCAAGCACCGTGTGACTACTTAATGTGATTGGTTATCTGACCTAATAACAATTGTGGTTTATACTCACAAAGATAAAAAGAAAAAAAATGTTAAATGATTATATTTAGAAAAGGCACTTGGAGTGCTAGAATTTTCTGTAATAAGCTGCTCACCAAAATGTGTTCCCAGATTTGGTTTTGCCTAGACTTTTTTCTAGTACCTACTGTTCAATAGAGATGTGATTTGGCCGAACCTTTCAGTTCAGCCTTCGTTATCAGCCCACCACGTGAAATTTCGTTTTCCTGCGGTTTAGGCCGATTTTATTTCGGCTGCCCCCTGAAACGATACCTGAATTCCACCCCAACCCTTCAAATTTGATTAATTACAACAGGGTTGTAAAAATAAAAACAAAAAAACCCCCGAAACCCACCCCGGCCCTTCAAATTTACTTAATTTCAGCCCTCCCAAAACTTGCCAAAATTCCCTGGTGGTCCAGCAGGGGTCCCGGGACAAATTTCCCGCTCTATCTACTTCTGTATTTCCCTTCTCTCCCAGTTCGATCTCCCTTGTTATTTGTAACTGCAATTTCCTTGCATGTGTTTTCAGTTTTAATGTATTTGCACCCCTGTTTAACTGTAAACCAGCATGATGTGATTGTATCATGAATGCCGGTATATAAAAACCTTAAATAAATAAATAAATAAATAAAATAATCAAAATGGCGCTGATGGCCCTTTGCCCTTACTGAGTGACAGGGGCTATCTATGCCATTGGCCGGCCTCTGTCACATGGTAGGAGCAATGGACGGCTGGAGCCATCTTAAAAAATGGCATGGGCCATCCATTGCTCCTACCATGTGACAGGGGCCGACCAATGGTACCGATAGCCCCTGTCACATGGTAAGGGCAAAGGGCCATTGACGCCATATTGATTAGTGGCAGCTGACGCCCAAGAGGGGGAGATCGCTCCTGGGACCCCGATGGACCATCAGGGACTTTTGGTAAGTCTTGGGGGGTGGTCGGGCAATCTTGGGGGGGTCGGGAGGGTGGTGGGTTGCAATTAATTAAATTCAAAGGTTGGGGTGGGTTTGGGATTTTTTTTTTATGTGCCCTTTTTCCCCTCAAAAAAACGATATGAAAACCACATGAAATTTTGTAGGTTTTCTTATCATTTTGTTGCCCCCCCCCCCCCAAAAATGTGACAAAATAGGAAATATCGTCTCTATTTCCTATTTTGTCGCAAACAAATGCACATCCCTACTGTTCAATGGTTTTTCCCTGTAGAGGCAGGTTTGCACAATAGGACCAAAGCTAAATACTCAAGGAAGAGCATTGTAGGGAGTGAGAAAGTTTAGAGATCTGAAATAGAGAAACCATCTAACTAGGACATTTTGCCACCTTCAGCCTCATAATTGCAGGAATGATTTGAACTACCATTTAAAAATCTATTAACCTGGATTATTTTTCTAGCACAGTGCCTTTATAATGGAAGTGCTGGGAGAAGGAAGCTAATTATGGCATTCAAAAATGAGAGGACGCATCTCAGAACAGTGCAGGGACTATTAGGAATGTGCAGGTCAAATATTTTCATTTCAGTTTGTTTTTTTTTTTTGTTTTGTTTTTCTTATTTTGTTTTTATGCTTATTTCAGTTTAATTAATTTACTAAAAAGCAAACAAACCTCAAAACAAAATGAAGCAGGGACTTCCAGGCCCTCGCTGCTGCTTCCTGGGGTACTGCCAGGGCCTCCCTGGACTGTACCATCAATAGGATAGGGACCATGCTTACCTATCTGGGCTGAGAAAAGCTCAGCTGGTACCTACCCAGGCCCCCCTGAACCCTATCCCCTCCCTCCCTCAGAAATTAGTTGGGGCAGGGAACCTCTGGGCCCTCACTGACCCTTCCGTCGGGGTCCTTGTAAGAGAAAGGGGTAGAAGCAATCCCAGTTGAACCTGCCTCACCACTTTAAAAAGCCTGCCTCTGAAAATGGCATCCAGCCCTGAGAGCAGTACCAAAATGACATCAAAATGGTGCCGGTCTTGGGACCAGCTGCCACCATTTTCTTAACCTATGAGTTACATGAACATTCTTTATATTATACCATGCTTTTTTCTTGCTGATGGTTGATTTGGGGGTTTTTTTGTTATTATATTGTAACATACATTTTAAAATAGTACCAAAGAGATCCATGTTCAAAAAGTTTGTCTAGCTAATTGGACAAACCCGATGATGTAAATTCCACCTCCCTGCTGACCAGCTAAACTTTGTCCAGGCAGTGCTGGGAAGATTCCCAGGATATTGTTTTCCCTTTGACCAAGCAATGATGATATTCAGCACTGTCCAGACAATGATACCAGGATACATCATTCTGGACAAAGAGTTGGCATTTGATATAAATACACAGTAGGTAAGAACATCTGGGCAGTCTTGGTCCTAGTCTGTGAATGCCTATAATCACTATGATGTCCATATACAGCGATCCTGATGTTCAATCCAAATCCATGCCTGCTAAATATGTGGACACAAAAGGAATAGATGCCGTTATCTTTTCCAAATACTTTATTGATGCAGAGACGTTCCAGATAAATTGCAGGGCAATTTATCTGGAACGTCTCTGCATCAATAAAGTATTTGGAAAAGATAACGGCATCTATTCCTTTTGTGTTCACCTGACGGTATCATAGATCGCCTACCTCTTTGTTTTTTTGCTAAATATGTGGTCCATAGATACCCAAAGATTCCTACATTCTATATTCTCTCTAAAATCCACAAAACCTTGATAAATCCTCCAGGACACCCTATTGTCGCCGGCATAGGCTCTGTTTTAGAACCCTTATCCCAATTTGTGGATCATTTTTTTACAACCTCTAGTTTGTTTAAGCTGATCCTATGTTCGTGACTCCAATCATTTTATTACCATTTTGGAACAAATCTCTCCTCCCTCTGATGCATGTTTTTTGGTAAAATTAGACATTACATCTTTATACTCTAATATTCCTCAGGGGACCCTAAGAGAACTATTTCAGTTTGGCATTTGAGCAATGGAGTTGCCTCATTAAAATTAAAAATAAAACAAAATTGTTTTCTTGCATGAATCTCAAGTTTGGACCTTTAAATTCGTTGTATTCCTTTGGCATTTTATATTGATACATTTGGAGTGCAGCACTTCGCTCCGAGTTTTTGTGACATTGGGTTACCTACTGTGTAACCATGGACCATTGTCCATTTGGTCTTATGTCTCCCTTGACTTTACTGAAGCCCTCTCTATCTGTCCCAACATGCTTACATACTATCCCATGACATATATTTTGAATGTCTCTAACATGTCCCCACTTACCCCATGCCTACCCCATCCCTAAAAACAAAAACAAAAAAAAAAAAATATGAAAAAGGAAACTGAGAAGCACAGCTACATTTTTTGTTATATTTTGCCTTTTGGATAATCATTTCCATCAAACCCCTGTCCTACAATTAAAAAAAAAAACATTGAGGCTGCAATATGCTAAATAAGCATGCGTAATGTATAATGCTAAAGTGTTGTGTTATTTAAAGTCATTCAGAAAAAAAGAATTCTTTTTTTTTTTTTAAACATTCTTCTAGGTTATGCTGTCGGGCTGAGGCTATCATGAAACCACCACAGAAGTGGGTGACTATCATAATGATCATAGGGCTTAGAGCAACAGTGGGAAGGTTACACTGATGCACACCGGCTCCTAAATTAAATGGAAAATAACTTTTAATTTGTATGTTAATAACTCCTTCTGGAGGTGTATATTGTTACAGGTTCAGCTGCATTTCAACCTAATTATCTTTTCTGAGTCAGATTCAAGTGGCTATATAAATTGACGTTCTGAAATGATTAACTACAGAGTCATCTATGGCTGCCTTACAATATAGTAGAAAGAGCAAAAAGGAAAGCATTGAACATTCTTGCTTCAAGTCCTCTGTTCATAATTTGCCATATTATCTCAAGCAGCTCGATTTCCCTGTGCTCAGATTTGCTAGAGAATATTAGATCTGTGGATTATGTTAATGCAGGAGTATTGTTTATTTCTACCAACTCCATAGTGTCATCTATTTTTGTTTGTTAGTTGATGCATTATTATGCCTGCTTTTGGTCGTGCCCTGCCTTAAATGATGGATAAGTCAGGATATAAATCTTTTAACCAACTAACTAAATAAATATAATCTATATGAGTTATCTTGCACTGCGTTCTGGTGTATGCTTTCTGTTTCTTTTGTTGCGGTAGTTTCTTCACATAAATCTTTTACACATAGGCATTTCCAAAGAAACTCACCAAAAACAAAAACTATTCAGCTTTGCCATACCTACCACTGCTGCCTCAGAGATCTCCCTGTGTTTATCCCATGCTTTCTTGAGTTCAGATACTGTGCTGATTTTCACAACTTGCATGGGGAGCCAGTTCTGTGGATTACACCTATAGTACCCGATTGTAATCCACTTTGATGTACACTTTGAAGGGCCAAAAAGTAGAATATAAAAATCTAAATAAATAAATAAAAAATCTAAATAAAAATAAAATTATCTATCCTCTCCATAATGAAACATTTGGGACATTCCATGTCAAGTGGAACAATTTAGAAAATCATCCACGGTCAACCTCCTTCAAACTGAATAACAATTTTGTGCGGATGCTCACTAGGTCTTCAAACAAAACTATGCAAAATTTTTTGGCTGAATCTCTATTGGTTCAAGAGCTAGAAGCAGCTGACCGAAGGTCACTCTTCGAGTACTATGCTTCATGCAGTACAAAACAGCCACTTTGTTCAGGCACTGCGGCCAAACAACCCCTGTTAGGGGCCTGAAATTTTATGGATTATTACATCTCTGGTGCTAAATTCTTATGCAAAGATTGGAACCCAACATGACCTTGCCACCCTTTTTTATGGGCCAGCAAAGCACATGAACAATTTTACAAAAGAAAGTTAAGGCCTAATTTGACTCCTCATTGCTCCTGAAGTATACTTTGATCCAGGCCATAACTGGATCAGTAGTCATGTCCCATAACATGCATCTAAGATTTTCACTAGGAGGCTTTGGAGTCAGCTAGAAACAAAGATATAGTTACATAATAGAGATGTACTTCGTTTATCACGAATTAGGAAATTTCAACGAAATTGCCTAATTCGTCGTGGGCCGGGGGCCCCGAACCCTGAAACTGATTGGCCCCGAACTACGAGGAAAATTAGTTTTTTGGGTTTGTATGAGGGGAGGGGCACATTTTATTTTTTTAAATAAAAAACCAACCCAAGCATTAAAATTTACTGTAATACACCCCCCCCACCATCCTGATCCCTCCCCAAGACTTACTAACATCTCTGGTGGTCCAGCAGGGTCCCGCGAGGGATTTTTCCTTCTATGCCATTGGGCTTTCAGGCCTACCTCGCATCGAAATGGCGCTGATAGCCTTTGACCTACTATGACACAGGGGCTACTGGTGCCATTGGTCAGCCCCTGTCACATGGCCATCGGTGCCATCTTGTGCTCCTTCCATGTGACAAGGGCTGACCAATGGCACCAGTAGCACCTGTGACATAGTAAGGGCAAAGGCTATCAGCGCCATTTTGATAGGCTTGGCGGCGCGTGCAAGCCCGGGACGCACGTATGTCCCGGGGCTTGTGAAAATGGGCGGGGTGTGGGAGGGGCTGTGGGTGGGGCCACGGTCTGAGGCGCGTATGGGGGCATGGCGGCGGTCCGGGGGAATGGCCGAGTGCCCCGACACAGCGGCCTGTGTTGGGGCCTGCCGCACCGGCAGACAGCCGGCATGCGCAAGTTATGCCAGCCAGAGGCAGGCGTAATTTAACAAAATAAGGTGGGGGGGATTTAGGTAGGGATGGGGGTGGGTTAGATAGTGGAAGGGAGGGAAAGGTGGGGGGAACAAAAAAAAAGTTCCCTCCAAGGCCGCTCTGTTTTTGGAGCGGCCTTTGGAGCGGGGGCATGGCCCCGGCCATGCCCCCGGACAGAACAATAAAATGTCCAATTTGAGGGGTCATTTATAAAAGTACATCGAAGCAAGATATGTCATAACCTACAAGCATGGTAAGCACAACAAGCTTCACTGCACAGTAAAATTTTACATCTCTAGCTCATTTGCATGTTACACAGCAGGGCGCCAAATATGCCTCTTTTTAACATACGTGCTCACGCATGCAAATGATGCATATTGTTGGGGCCTTAATTCTGATGAAAGCAAAGTCAGGTCCAAAATTAAACAGGGCAACTTTTCTAGAAAAAAGGATGCTCTTTCAAATGACATATACAAGAAAAGATTTAGAAATTACACAGTATAGATATTTGCACCAGAATATTGGCAAACATTTGCATAAAAAATGTGATATTGTGTCTTTATGTAATTTTTTTCTTTGCTTCCAGTTGCCTGTAAAGCCTCTTAGTGCAAATCTTGTATGTATATGCATGGGGCATGATTACTAGCCCAATCAGGGCCTGAATCAAAGAATAGGTAAAGAGCTATAAGGAGTCAAAGTAGGCCTTATATTTCTTTTGTAACATTTTTCACATACTTTGCTGGCCCATAAAAAGGGAAGCAAGTTTATATCGGGGCCGATTTTAATTCCTAGGCACGTGGGGTACATTTGTGCTCGCTACCCGGCGCACACAAATGTACATCCGATTTTATAACATGCGCGCGCTGCCACGCGCATGTTATAAAATCCAGGGTCGGCGCACGCAAGGGGGTGCACACGGGCACCTTGCGCGCGCCAAGCCCAAGGGGAGCCCCGATGGCTTTCCCCGTTCCCTCCAAGGCCGCTTCGAAATCGGAGCGGCCTCGGAGGGAACTTTTTTTTTGATCCCCCCACCTTTCCCTCCCTTCCCCTATCTAACCCACCCCCCGGCCCTACCTAAATTCCCCCCCCCCCCCCACACCTTGTTCGATGAAGTTACGCCTGCCAGCTGGCCAGGTCCCGACACAGGCCGCTGTGTCAGGACACTCGGTCACTCCCCCAGACCGCCCTGGCCATGCCCCCGGACCGCCCATTTTAGCAAGCCCTGGGACAGACACGCGTCCCGGGGCTTGTGCATGCCGCCGAGCCTATGCAAAATAGGCTCGGCGCGCGCAGGGGCAGATTTCCTCAGGTTACGCTCGTATGTTACGCGTGTAGCCTTTGAAAATCTGCCCCATTATGTTCCAAACTTTTCATTGGGACTTACCCCACCAGGGATTGCACTAATCCATAAAATTTCAAGCCCCTGAAAGTTGTTGCAGGCTGCAGCACCTGGACAAAATGGCCACTTTAGATTGCGCGGAGCATGGTACTCAAAGATGACCTCCATTCAACTGCCTCTAGCTCTCCAACCAATGGAGATCTGGGCAAAAAATGTAGTATGGATTTGGTTGAGAACCTAGAGAACATCCATGCAAAATGTTGTTCAATTGGGAGAAGGATGAGTGTGGATTCCTGGCCCACTTGATATGGAATGACTCATTTCCTATGATTACGCCTCAGTCTACCCATTTTGCCCTCATCCCATGACCTCTTGCTCTAGAGCTTCCTTTCCATTGAAATATATACTGTGCATGTAAACCTTTGATATTTAAATGTCTCTATCATATCTCCCTTATCTTGCCTTTCCTCTAGGGTATACATTTTCAGATCTTTAAGTCTGCCCCCATATGCTTTACAGCATAGACCACTGATTGTTTAACTATTCTCTGGACTTACTCCAACCCATTTATATCCTCTTGAAGGTGCGGTCACACAGTATTCCAAATCTGATCTCACTAGGGACCTATAAAGAAGCAATATAACCTCCCTTTTTCTGCAGACCATTAGCATTGCTCAGAGTAAAAATTTTCATTTCAGTTAATTCATTTGTTTTGCATGACACATCCATTTGGTTCATTAGTTTAAAACAACACAAAATTTTGTTTATTCATTTTATTTATTTATTCATTCATTCTTTCATTCATTTACCATTGAAGTCTATGGAGGAAACATTGCATACTATTTTGGGCTCCAAAATGTGAGTTTTCTCACCAATTCTAATAAAACTAGTGAGTAGACATCATCATGAGAGTGAAGGCATGCCAATGCATCAAGACTATTTCAACATGGCACCAAAAGTAGCACAAATAGCTTAAGGGGTAACAGGAGTGGCAGGAGTTCTCCAAGGCTTTGTAAGAGAAGCAAAGTAGGAAGAACATACCAAGGCTTCAAAATGGAACACCAGCAACAGTGGCATGAACCCTCAAACGCAGCAAGACAGGCAAAGTGGAATTAAGGGTGGCATCAAAATCATAAGGCACAATGAAGGGGGGACAAAGCAGAAAAGTTGGCACTGATAAAGAGACAAAGCAGAAGCAAGAGGGGCAACAATACACCAAGGCTCCATGAGAGATGAAAAACAGTCCCCCAAAATTGGCAAGAGTACCCCGAGGTACAGAGTCTTGGTTATGACAGGGAGGCAGAGTGACAGCAAGACCCTCAAGGTACAAAATCTTGGTATGACAGCAATGTTGAGTGGAAGACTCGTAAGGTATAAGGGGTATAGTAATAAGGAGAAGTGACATGGGAGATTTCTGTCTTCCTGATGAAGCACTTGCCACTAGATGTGATTCGGCCGAACCTTTCGGTTTGACCTTCATTATCAGCCCACCGTGGTAACTTTTGTTTTCCCGCTGTTCAGGCCGATTTTATTTCATCTGCCCCACGAAATGATGCCTGAAACACGCCCCAACCCTTCATATTTAGAAAAAAAACCCAAAACCCATCCCAACCCTTCAAATTTAATTATTTGCAACCCCCCACTCTCCCGACCCCTCAAGACTAGCCCGACACCCATCCCCCTCCCCCCCCAAGACTTACTGAAAGTCCCTGGTGGTCCAGCGGGGTCCTGGGAGCGATCTCCCCCTCTCGGGCCATTGGCTGCCACTAATCAAAATAGCGCTGATGGCTCTTTGCCCTTAACGTGTGACAGGGCTATCGGTGCCATTGGCCGGCCTCTGTCACATGGTAGGAGCAATGGATGGCTGGTGCAATCTTAAAAATTCCCAGTATAACAAACAAACAAACAGGGTGGGAAAACTAGGCTGAAACCCCAACAGGAAAACATGGAGGAACCAAAATTCCCATGCTGGTATATAATAAGCATGGCGGGTAGGCATATTAATAGCATGATACCTAAAGTGGTATATTAGGATCAAAACAGGTATGCAGCACAGTAGCAGTGCTAGCTAGACCAATAAGATGATACATCTGGGGCATGGCTAGTAGGCAAAGTGGTAGCAGCAAGACACCTAAGGTGGTACATTTTAGGCATGGCATTTGGCAAAAAGACCCTCAAAGGTGGTACATCTGGGGCATAGAAGGTTGTCAGAGTAGCAGAAGGACCCTAAGGAGGTAAATCTGAGGCATGCATGCAGGAGACACTGAAACCTCTCACACAAAACAATGCATGGGATCTTCTTAGTGTCTGGGTAATTGCCAGGTTCTTGTGGCCTGGTTTCGCCTCTGTTGGAAACAGGATGCTGGGCTTGATGGACCCTTGGTCTGACTCAGCATGGCAATTTCTTATGTTCTTATGTTTTTAAGCTTGCTTCACTTTGTGATCCATGGGTGAAAGGGAGTCTTGCCTTCCAGTCCCAACATCTCACATTCATGAAGAAGATGAACAGGAGTCATCTGTAATTCCTCTCAAGTTCTGTATGTTATTGTCTGTCCATGTAAATTGGCGTATAATGGACAAACAAAGCAAACTGTTAAACACTGAATATTGGAGCATAGAAGCTGTGTGCGAACATCTAAATATCAAGCTCGTTTTGACCAAAATTGGATGTCATTAAATTTTTTAAGTGTCAGGTTCATCTTAATCGCTGGAAGAGGGGGAGCGGGTATC
Organism: Rhinatrema bivittatum; assembly: GCF_901001135.1. NCBI lineage: Eukaryota > Metazoa > Chordata > Amphibia > Gymnophiona > Rhinatrematidae > Rhinatrema > Rhinatrema bivittatum. Next base: position 28,587,167 of record NC_042615.1, on the reverse strand, counting down.
TCCTGTGCCTTGATTCAGCATGAACAGCAATTTATATATAGATGGCAATATTTATCATCTAGTGGTTTGAATTTGGAGATCAACTAGAGTACCTTCTATAATATACTTAAAGCATAGTCACATGAAGTCACTGCCACGACCAGTCCCTAGGTGCCTCTTACCTGCAAGACCCACCGAAGGAGGCCCACGGAGAAGGTCCAAAAAGGGAGCTGGGAGATAGGGCCGCGCAGCCGGTGCATGAGCCCATCGGGGTAAGGCCCCTTTAATCTCGCCCCTACCACCGAAGGGCCCGCGCCGACTACATGACCGCCGCCGTTCGCTCCCCCGAGGCCGACAAATCGACGCCCTTAATCTGAATCAGCCAATCAGCGAGCAGTCGCCTCAGTGTCCACACCAAGCCGCTACTGCAGGGCTTTTATTGCCACAACCAGTCCCTAGGTGCCGCGCGCCGAAGGAGCGCGACAAAGGGGGCCCTTTGTGCGCCCCTTCGTGCGGCCCCAAGTGCTACCACCAAGTGCTTCCAACTAGTGAAGAGAGATTTAGATTTAGATTCAGAGTTCGATTTAGGCTTTAGGCTTAAGGTGGGTTAATCCCAGGACTCGGTTTATCCCATGCTACACAAAAGGTCCCCCCTGTCTTAAACATCAAAAGGAACTATCCTTCCTCACAGCAGCAACTCCACTCCCTCACATCATATCTCCACTCAATTTTGCCACAAAGATGAACCTTTTTCACTATACCCACAATCAGGAATAAACTAAGAATACACATAAAACCTGTATCTCATCACGCTGCTCGACAACAAAGGCTAATCCCAATTATGATATCTCCAGTTACACAACTCCTGGGTCTCTCACTATTCACTCTATCCCTATTCAATGCTCAATCGCTCTCCAAAAAAATGCACATCCTCAACGATTATCTTATAGAAGTTAACCCAGACATCTGTGCAATCATGGAAACTTGGTTGAAACCGACCGATATAGTACTAACGAACCAGCTTTCTACACAAGCCTATGACCTCATCTCAGTCCCCAGACCCAAAAAAAGAGGAGGAGGGCTCCTCCTAGCTGCTAAAAAAGGATTAGGCCTAACCTTACAACATACAAACTCCACAACTAAACTCAAATTCTCACTCTTTAAATCTGAACAACTACAAATATGCCTCATCTACCCCCCACCAGGAACTTTAGATTCAGACCCCTCTCCTCTCATCGAGCTTATAGCCAAACACATTAACATAGACAAACCAGCTATAATCCTGGGAGACTTTAACCTGCATGTTGACACTTATCCACAATCCATCAACTGTGAAACAGTTCTCTCGTCACTCAGTCACTTGGGTTTCACTCAAATTGTCAACAGCCCCACACACAAAGCAGGTCACACTTTGGACCTCATCTTCATTAACGACAGCTTCTCCATCTACTCCAATCCCACCTGCTCACTAGTCCCTTGGTCAGACCACCGAGTCATTTGCACGACCCTTAAGATCAAAAACCTCCCACCCCAAGCCTCCACCAAAACCACCATCCATTTCAGGAAACCGTGTCCACTGGACTTACTCAGCGAACAGTTATCCAAAGAACTAAACCAGCTAGACTTCACAGACGCAACCACAGCCACCACCTCATGGATCAATCTCACCAATAAAATTGCGGATCAAATCTGCCCAACCACCACTAAAGTCAAACAACCTGCACTTGACAACAGAAAACCTTGGTTTACCCCCAAACTTAAATCCCTTAAACAAAAACTAAGAAACAAAGAACAAAGCTGGAGGAAAAACCCATCCACTTTATCTCATGCTATCTACAAATCCCTTCTCAACACCTACAGGAATGCCATCCATAAAACCAAGAAAGATTTTTATGCAAAAAAATTCCACAATTTCATTTTTGACTCAAAGGCACTCTTCTCGTACGTCTCATCACTCACCAAACCATCACCTCCTTCCATTCCAGACCACCAAGCACTCAACAAAGCCAACGAACTTGCCAATTATTTCAAGTCAAAAATCGCCAACATAACCCGTTCTCTTACAACTCACAGCCTCACACCACCTCATAACCCAGCCTCAACAAAATTTTAGTCTAGAGTCCTTTGAACCCACCTCTGCTCTTGAGATAGAAAATACCCTCAAGAAACTCAAACCATCCTCCCACCCATCAGACCCATTACCTACAAACCTGCTCATCATCCCGAATACCATCGCAAAACCAATAGCGGAAATCATTAATACCTCTTTATCTCAAGGCACAGTACCCAACCAGTTAAAATTAGCAATTCTTAAACCTCTGCTAAAAAAAAACCCAACGCCTCTCCAACAGACCCGGCTAACTTCCGACCAATCGCAAACTTACCACTGATTGCCAAACTGATGGAAAAAAACTGTGAACAAGCAACTTTCAGAATACCTTGAAGATCATAACATATTTTCCCCAGCTCAGTATAGCTTTCAGAAAACTCTAAACACCGAGTCCCTTCTCCTTTCACTCACGGACACGATCCTCCTAAACCTGGAGAAAAAACAATCTTACCTGCTGGCGCTTTTAGATTTATCTGCAGCTTTCGACACGGTAAAACACACAATACTCATAGACCAACTAGCCAACATAGGCATCAAAGGTTCAGCACTCAGCTGGCTTAAGTCCTTCCTGTGCAACAGGTTCTATAAAGTGAGGATAAATAATAAGGAATCTCATCCTGTCCTGTCAGACCAGGGAGTCCCTCAAGGATCCTCACTTTCACCCACTCTCTTCAATAGCTACCTACTCCCACTCTGCCAACTACTCTCAAACCTCAAGCTCACTCATTACCTCTATGCGGATGACATACAGATTCTCATCCCAATCATAGAGTCCCTTCAAAAAACTATTACCCACTGGAATGACTGCCTTCAGCCAATTAAACACCTACTCTCCAGCCTCAACTTAGTGCTGAATGCCAACAAAACGGAGATGCTCATCATCTCCCATGACTCCCTTACTAGGGATGTGCAGACCAAAAGTTTATGTTCATAAGTCCATAAGTCGAAAGGGGGGGGTCAATTTCGGTCAATATGGACATATGGAGAATTCCATAAGTTGAGTCTATGTCCATACGTGCACCGATTCCCTAAATAAAAATTTAAACCCCTCACCCTCCTTAATCCCCCCCCAAGACTTACCAAAACTCCCTGGTGGTCGAGCGGGGAGTCAGGACGCCATTTCTGTATTCCTTTGCGAGGAGCACGTGACGTCGGTGTCACGTCGGAGTGACGCAGACGTCACGTGATTCCCCGCGCGTTCACTCTGGGACCCTCGTTGGACCCAAAAGGAACTTTTGGCCAGCTTGGGGGGGCCTCCTGACCTAGCTATGTTGAATAAGTTGGAAATCCGATCGTTTTCACCTCATCACTTTTTTAAGTTAAAAAAAAAATAAGTTGCGTTTTACCTATAAGTTCAAAATGAATGCACACCCCTATCCCTTACCAACCCATCAAGCTTTGCTCAAACCACAAGCTTAAAAATTAATTTCTTGCCGGACGTCAGGGATCTAGGAGCATGGCTGGACAACCAACTAAACCTAAAAAAAATTATAAACACCACCACAAAGGACTGCTTTTCCAAACTGCAAGTCCTCAAAAAGCTAAAACCTCTCCTTCACTTCAATGACTTCCGTCTAGTCTTACAATCCATCATCCTAACAAAGATCGACTATTGCAACTCCCTCTTACTCGGACTCCCCACTAATATGATCAAGCCCTTACAGATGGTTCAGTTCGCCGCCGCCGCCAGAATCCTTACAAACTCCAACAAAAGAGATCATATCATCCCCATACTCCGCAACCTACACTGGCTACCTATCAAATATAGGCTCCTCTTCAAAGTTCTCATTATCATTTATAAAGCGATTCACAACATCTCTCCCATCACGTTAAAGACAGAACTTCGATCGCATACTTCTTCTAGACCCAAGCTCATACAAAGGCACACTGTATGCCCCACCTGCAAAAACATCACTAAAAAGCGAGCACTATCTGCTGCAGGACCCCACCAATGGAATGCGCTCCCCCCAGACTTACGACTTGAACCAAGCCTTCCGGAGTTTAAAAAAAATCTAAAAACCTGGCTCTTCAGCCAAGCTTTCCCAGACAAATAATGCTGCCTGGATGATATAATTTGATAACTTAATTCAAGTGCCATTTCGTCAAGCTACCTATGCTGACTCTCCATACTGGTTGTACCTCCCCTTGCCGCCCTTCACTCTCCTCCTCTCAACTCCTCTCCATGTCCTCCCATGTCAGATGACAACGCTGATCTCTTTTCTCATGTGCTATTCTATTTCTACTATCCAATCGGATCTCTCCCCTCCTTTTCGCTCCACTTTTCAGTATCCCTCCCTTTTAAATTTGAATTTCTATTCAGGCAGTCGCTGGAACGTTTACCAATAGTAGTTCTCAGTTCTGGACTCACGTATTCCAGTTATTCTCATTAATGCATTCATCTATTATATATTTCATATTTATTCTCTTGTTATTTATTTCCTTTATACTACTTTGTTCAATAGTTTTTGTAAAGCCATTGGCGATTTACTGTTTAACTGTTTTATTGTTCTATGTAAAGCCTTGAGCGATTTTGTAAAGCCCAGGGTGATTTTCTGTTTCATGTAAACCGGAGTGATTTGTATCTCATACAGGAACCTCGATATATAAAAATTAAAAATAAATAAATAAATGAAGTGAATGGTAACTTGTGATCTCACAAATATGCCCTGATAGAAAGGGAGTCATAGGATATGCACCTATCTTGTGAGGTATTGGGTTATAATCACTATGCAGTAAGCCTTAATTTTGTATGAAAGAACTTTATTGGGGTTCATTCAGTGTTTGATTCTCTGTAAAGGATGTACTGTTTGGTGCTGTTACAACATATAGTACTTGTGGTAAAATTTGGTCCATCTTTAGTCATGGAGCTGTTTGTTTGGTTTGTGTGTTATCAGATGATAATGAAGAGTGGGGTCAGAGCAGTTTTAAAGCTTATTTTCGATGGACATTTATTGTTTCCAGCAAAGATGAGTAGATACATTGAGGTAACAATAGTATTATATATTGTATTATGATTTTCTTGACTTGTTTGTACCTGAGAATATGTGATTAGTTGTTCTTACTTTGTGACCTTGGAACTCCAATAAGAAAGGGGTTTTTAAGGAAGCCATGTTTGGCCAGCTGAAATAAACTTGGAACAGTGTGATTCAAATAAGTATATTAATATATAGGTATTTCTAATAAGTTTTGAACTGATTTATGTATTACCTTGATAATAAGTTGCTGGCAAGCACAAGAGATTAGAGAGAGGCATGATAAATTATGCAAAGGTTGAGTAAATGTTTGATGTTAAATATAGCATGGTACTTTAAATATAGGAGACTACATTTTTGTTTGTGAAGTATTTTAATTCTAATTTTGTTATTTATTTTTAGAATGACTCTTCAGTGAAATAAGTGACACCGAAGATTTTTGATCTACAGTGTCATTAGCCCTCTATTTGCAATTAGGTAACATCTTTGTGAGTGAACAGCCACCAGTGGAAAAGTGCAGTGTCAGTTGTCATCTAACTGCAGCAGATAAGTGCATTGCATATTTTATAACATTCTGAAAACATTTCCCCTGATAAAGCCACTTTCATGGTGAAAAAAGATCCCCCTGTTGGTAACACAATACAAGGAAGGGAAGATACATAAAGTAACAGATCGGATATTATGTTAATGATCTAGGAGAGGACAGATAGGCTATGAAAGGGAAGATAATAACAAGCAACAAATATGATATTAAGTTAATGATGTAGGTGAGATGGATAATGTGCATTTATTGCTCAGTTTTGTGATGGTTTTAAATCACAGGTTACTTAATATATTGGAATTTGGTTGGGATTGTACACTGTAGATTGATATTGAGTTTTTTTTCCAGAACACAATGATGAGCTAAACGACACTCTTGTGCTGTGCACTGCTGAGTGATTCTTTTCTGCATATTCAGCAGCACATGTGCAGTGTATGTGATAAGTGTTCTGGTTTTTCATGCAATAAATACCTTTTTTAATAATAATCTTTCAAGTTATTTTGAGTATAGCTATCACCGCTTGGCAATTTGTAGTACTTAGATATTAGTGGTGATTTTGCCCCTTATTATTTACATTACCTTGTGAACAGGAGCGCCAGAGGCAGAAGCACAATGGGGATGTAGCACAGGAAAGAGTGGCCATCCCAGACTTTAGTTTAAGCAGAAGCAGTGCCTCGTCAGCTATCATTTCCTGCCCCACCTCAATAGAAGAAAGCCATGTTGCCTACAAAAAAAAACATCTCTCCTGAGACAGGCCATAGCTAAAGCAGCTGGCAAGAGAGACCCTTCACCTACCCCAACATAGGAGATCTCAACACAAATATTTGAGATACGCTATATCACAGAGCCCATAAAGACATGGACAGAGATGCACTGACATATTGGGCACTCAAGTGTTCAGTCTTCCCAGAAATGAATACAACAGCTTACTAAATCCTCTATTCAATCTCCATTTCTTACCGCGCTTGAAACCTTTCTTACAAACTGATGATTTTCCATCAGTTTTGCAGGCCCTAGAATTAAATAGACTTGACTATTGTAACCCTCTTTGCCTTGCACTATCGGCTAATCTTTTGAGACTGTAACAAACTGTGCAAAATCCTGCAGCTCGTGTGTTAATGTAACAGATGGCTCCATGCAACATGCCAGCAGCACATGTCACACACACAAACACCAGCCCAGTCTGTTGCAGTCAGCGGGATTTTATTAGCTGGAATCTGCTCAGAAGTCAGAACAAACTTAACTTAATAATTTATATTTTAGTTTTGCAGGAAAATGCAGCAAGCAGACTTTTTAAGATATAAAATAAAGCACAAAAAGGGAAGCAAACTCTAATACATTTATCCTGCTAATCAAGTCACAGAAATGCAGCCTGCTGAAATAAAGCTGAGCTCTCAGTTACTTTCCCATCTATCCAGAACTAAATACCAGCCATACTTATGCAGGTTGGAAAAAGCCTCCATTTCTAATGTTCTTTATGCTAAGATCACATAGAAGTTAATCAGCAGTTCTTTCCCGCTCAGACGTTAGAATAAATCTAACGACCTCTGACACAGGCAGCTTGAGGATGGGAGAGAGAAGAGAGAAGCACAAGTCGGAGAAACGACAAATTACTTCTCCTCCAAATTGACTTAAAACATTGAATTTCCATTATTATAACTTTGATATTATCAAAGAGAGCTGTACAAAAAGGACTTTTAGTTATTTGAGGAACTAACCTGTTTCACTATGTCAACTTCCCTACAGATTGCACATTGGAAGAATCCAGCACAGTACACAAGAGCAACCAGAAAAAAAGGCACTTTAGCTAGAATGAAAGAATATTTCCAGCAGAATATAGTCAATAGGAGAGAGATTTCTCATATTATGTCTGCTACATTGATAGTGACTGCCAAGCTACATTGACAGGGACTGTCATGCATGAATACATCTCTCCAGTCTTGCAATCTCTCCATTGGCTTTCCATCTCATGAGAGTAAAGTTTAAGATCGCTGTCTTAATTCATAAAACAATCAGGACTCATGTACCAATTATATTAAACTCTATGAGGGTACTTTTCAAAAGGAGTTGTGTGCGTAAATGTATTGTAGCCATTTTCAAAAGCCATTTACTGAAGTAAAGGACACTTTAGTCGAGAAAATCCTATGGACAATTCAGTGGCATATATTGTAGCAATTTTCAAAAGCCCACTTACTCGACTAAAGTGCATTTACTCAAGTAAAACCCTAACAGAACATTACAATCTGCAGATCATGGGTTGTTAGAAGTTCCATCTCTTATCAACCCATTTGGGATAGACTCGTGATTGAGCTCTATCGATATCGGGATCCATTTTCTTTAACTCTCTTACCAAGTTTCATCATTGATCTATGTCTTAAGGAATTCAGGAAGGACCATGAGATCTATTTATTTACTTTGGCTTTTGAGCATCCTTAGTTTTGTGGATTCTCTAGTACATAGACTGTTCCAGGAAGCCAGCTTTGTTTTGCTTATTTCACAGGCTAAAATCTGTTTTTTATTATTGTTTGTATTATGTTGCGTGTTTAAAGTTTTTACATATATAAGGTTGAAATTCACTTTTTTCATATGTAAGGTTGTAATCCACCACATAAGTTGGAAGTGTGTTGGATATAATTTTTGTTTTAATAAATAAATAAGGTGGCTTAGCATTATCTTTTCCACCCACCAGAGTAGCCAGTGAAAGTGTCTTCTCAATAAGCTGGTTCTTGATCGTGAGCTGGTCATTTTGAAAATAAATCTGCCTTTGTGTTATGAATGCCACTGCAAGTCAGGCCCAGAAGTAAGACACTTACCCCTAATGCCAGCACTCCCTGCTACCTGCATGTCCTTGGAGCACCATGGACATCCAATGCCACATCTCCCTCCTGGGTGGCCTTTCCCTTTGGGTCACTGTTGCACTGTTGCTGTCTCCATGTGGCCCTAGAGTGCCACCAACTTCCTGGATATAGCCGATATGCCACTCCTGCGTGGCTCCTCCTTAGGTGCATGCATGTGCCTCAGCCAGAGATTTAAAGGGACCATGATGGGAAAAGCCCTGTGGCCTCTCCTAATGATATCATCCTGCCAGACCATTAAATGTGGCCTTTCTTCAGTCTAGCATTGCCTTCGCAAGGAGTGGCTTCACTCCTGAAGTTCCTGTTTCAACTCTTCACTCCTGGAGTTCCTGTTCTTGATCTTCACTTCTTCAAGGTCTTCTTCTTTTTCATTTGGAGCTCCACTGTGTTCGGTTTATGGTCTCTCATCGGTTTCTAGCTCTTTTCTTAAGAGCTTTCAGTCCTGAGTGCAAGTCTTTGCCTCTGTTCCTGAGTTCAAGTCTTCATTCCTGCATTCTATATCTGTTCCTGGTTCCTGAGTCTTCATCTTGTTCCTGAGTCCAGAGCATTCTAAGCCTTTGGAGCCCTGCATCCAAGTCCTACATTTGGCGTGGACTGTGACCAGCCCACGGTGGGCTGTGTAGGTTGCACTGCTACCCAAGTCCTGGGACTAACTCTTTTAAATCAATGGAGCTCTTGTCTTCATTTCCTGAGGTCCAGTCGAGTTCTCCGTCTTCAGTTTAACCTCAAGTCTTTGACTCCACTTCAAGCTCTAGTCTTCAATTCCTATGTTCAAGTACTTATCTCCAGTGCTCCAGGATTCCTGTTCTTCATCATATCCAAGTCTCTGAAATTCCTCGTTTTCCAGCATGTGGTCCATGACCAAATCAGTGTCTGGGTAGGATGTGTCATGGCACAATCCTGCAACTAAGTCTTCAAGTCCATTTCCACTGGTTTAAGTCCTCAGAGGACTTCTAATACTCTGGTTTCCTAATTCTGTTCTCATGGATCTTGTCCAGTCAATGGATCTCCTTGTTCCTAGTTCCTAGCCTAGTTCCTTGTTCCTCGCCTGGATCCCTCTTTTCAGTTTGTGTGGATTCATTGTCAAGCCTAGACTTCCATCTCAAGTCTGGTTCCAAGTCTTCAGTTCCTTTATGTAGTCCAAGTTTTCAGTGCTGTTAACTCACCCAAGTCTTCAATGCCTTTGTCATGTCCTAGTCTGCAGTGTCACCTTCATGTCCTCAGCCTCCATCCGTCCGGTTTCTCAAGTCATTCCCAAGCAGCAGCAAGTCCAAAATAGCTTTCACAGTGGCCAAAGGGCTACCTCAGAAACCAGCATTACATTGCTGGATCTCACTCCTGTGTCTGCAGGTTCAGCAGAGGCTTGAGTGTTTCTTGACTTCAAATGTTCCAAGTTTCTAAGTGTTCCACGCCTCCAAGTGCTTCTCAGCTTCACTCTGTGCCCGGATGTGCTTGCCTACCCACAGTGCATACCTTGGAGCCCAGACCTGGGGTTGTGTCTAGGCCCAGGGCTCCTTGGGCCAAGGCACCATGCTCTCCCATAGATCAGGTCCTGAGGGCCATTTCCACACTTTGCTTGTGATTCAAGAATTATCATATGAATGGCAAGATGACCAAAAACATCTTGAAGGCATTGCTGCCATTCTGACTACCTGTCATGCCCCAGATATACCACCTTAAGGTTTTTTCTGCCACATGGCTACCTATCATGTGCTTGATATACCACCTTAGAGGTCTTACTGCTACTGCTCCACCTACCTGTCATGCCCCAGATGTACCACCTTAGAGTTCTTTTTATTTATTTATTTATTTATTTATTTATTTATTATTTTTATATACCGACATTCAATTAGAGATATCACATTGGTTTACATTCAGGTACTAGGGATGTGCAGAGGGATGCCATACATTGCATTCGGGATTCGTATTCATCGGGGGGCAGATACATTGCATTCGACAAGTGGGGACCCTGATACGTTTATATGTTAATTCTTATTTGTCCCAGCTAAAATTAAATTAACTACTACCCCCCCTACCCTTCTGACCCCCCCAAGACTTACAAAAACTCCCTGGTGGTCCAGCTGGGGTCTGGGAGCCATCTCCTGCACTCACACCCTCGGCTGTCGGTATTCAAAATGGTGCCGATAGACTTTGACCTACTATGTCACAGAGGCTACTAGTGCCATTGGTCAGCCCCTGTCACATGGTAGGAGCAATGGATGGCCGGCACCATCTTGTGCTCCAACCATGTGACAGGGGCTGACCAATGGCACCGGTTGCCCCTGTGACATAGTAAGGGCAAAGGCTATCGGTGCCATTTTGATTACTGGCAGCCAATGGCCTGAGGGCAGGAGATTGCTCCCCGACCCCCGCTGGACCACCAAGGGCTTTTGGCAAGTCTTGAGGGACCCTCCTGACCCCCACAAGACTTGCCAAAAGTCCAGCAGGGGTCCGGGAGTGACCTCTTGCACTCGGACCGTCGGCTGCCATTATTCAAAATGACACTGATAGCCTTTGCACTCACTATGTCACAGGGGTCGACGGTCGGCCCCTGTGACATAGTGAGGGAAAAGGCTATCGGCTGCCAGTATTCAAAATGGAACTGAAGCACAAGATGGTGCCAGCCATCCATTGCTCCTACCACGTGACAGGGGCTGACCAATGGCACTGGTAGCCCCTGTGACATAGTAGGTCAAAGGCTATCGGTGCCATTTTGAATACCGGCAGCCCAGGGTGTGAGTGCAGGAGATGGCTCCTGGACCCCCCGCTGGACCACCAGGGAGTTTTTGTAAGTCTTGGGGGATCAGGAGGGTGGGGGGGTTTGTTTAAATTGGCTTCTTTAGACAGCCAAATAATTCAGCGGAGATTTGTTGTATTCGTGTGGAATCGCGATATGTTTCGCTTCCCCACGAATATGTCCCTATACATTGCAGATTGCCAATTCCTAGGGAATGAATGACACACCTATCAGGTACTGTACGTATGCTTCTATGCCTACCTGCCATGTAAATTTCATATCACCTTAGGGATCTTGCTGCTGCATGCCTACCTGTAATGCTGGAGGAGTACCATCTTAGAGGTCTTGCTGCTACAGCTCTGCCTACCTCCCTTGACTCTGAATTACCACCTTGAGGGACATGGTATTAATATGCCATTCCTATTATATACCAGAATTAAAGTTTTGGTGCCTTGTGTTTGTTATTTGGATTTTAGTCTATTTCTCCCACCCTGTTTGCTTTTTGTTGGCTGTTCCTGGGTTGTTTTGTCCCTAGAAAAAAATTTGAAAAAATAAATACAATTTCTTCCATTCTACCTCTTTTCTGGTTCTTTATTTGTTTTGCTCCACTATAATCCTACAATTTAATTAATTTCCACACACTCAACACCTTCAATTTTTCTCTTTTCCTAACAAAATGATTTTTTGAAAAAAAATGTTTAGGGTGAAGGCAGTGGTTTCATATGTTTAAAGACAAAGCCACCCTGGCTATGTTATGATAACATGATTCACAGCTAAGTACCTTGCGTCGGCGGTTGTCATGAACTGAAGAAGCCTTATTTGGCTCAATATAAATGCACTTTTTAAATAAGATGATAAGAATTATGATAATTTTTGCACATTGAGCACAATGATATATAAACTAGGAGGTTGGTTGGTGTGTTAATGATTACAAACATAAAAAGCATAGGCTGGGTGGCTTTGTCTTTAAACATATGAAACTACCGCCTTCACCCTAAAAAATCTTTTTCAAAAAAATCATTTTGTTAGGAAAAAAGAAAAATTGAAGGTGTTGAGTGTGTGGAAATTAATTAAATTGTATAAAGGTGGGTTTCACGATTACCATATTTTGCATAGAGAACCCATACTAATGATCATTCTTTAGTTGTTTTTTTTTCCACTATAATCCCAGCCTAGTTCTCCCACACTGTTTCCATATTGCTTATACTGGGGTATTTTTCCCCAGAAAAAAAAATAGAAAAAAGAAAAAAGGTACAAATTTCTCCTCCCACCCCATTTATTTTCTGTTTTTCTACCTTACTGTTTGTTGTACCTCTCTAGGATCCCTGCCTAGTTCCCCATCCCCTACAGTGGAGGTTAATTTATATCCATTAAAATTTCTCCAACATCAAACTTTTGGTGACAAGGACCTGATTTACAGCCTGCATTAAATAAAAAGGCAACTCATAGTTGCTAAGTTAATTTTGACAGCAGAGATTCTAATAGTCAAGTGCCATGTTTACATTATTAATGCACTGTAAGTATTCTCCTTGTGACATACTCTTAACTTTCATCTAGGATACATAGTGCTGAGTGACTCATTTGAATTGTCGGAAGCATTTATATAATAGATGTACAGTTAATTGTTCTTCTTTATCCTTTTTCCTCATTTTCCAAAGCAGATGTCAAAGATGCATCATGCTCTAATTGGTTGTTTGTACCATTGATATTGATTAGTTCAGGAGTGTGGCTATTTAAATAGAGTAAGAAGAATTTTTTTGTCAGGAAACACATGGAGCAAAAGAGGTATTTTTGCCAAAGTAAATTCCTATTTTTGAACAAAGCAAAAATGGATATTATAGTAAAATTATTTATAGAAATAAAATCAGCAATATTATCAATTAAATTTTAAAGCGCACATATCCCAAAAAGTCAAGGAAGGTTTTAATAAATTAAGGGTTTTAAAACGTTTGAAACCGATACTTTCTCCATATAATTTTAGATACGTTTTACAGATGTTAGTATTTTCAGGGCTTGATTATTGTAATTCAACATTGCTGGGACTTCCTAAATCCACTATTCGACCCCTTCAGGTAATCCAAAATGTTGCAGCAAGGATATTGACGAACACAAAGAAAAATGAACATATTACTCCAGTATTAAAATCATTACACTGGCTGCCCGTGGAATTTAGAATTAAACACAAGACTCTCTGTATGCTTCATAAAATCATTTACGGAGACAATACGGATTGGCTGAATACAACTATTAAATTACATTTACCTCAACGAGATCTAAGATCATCTAACAAAGGCTTGTTATCAATACCTACAGTCAGATCAGCACACCTGAGCGAAGTCAGAAAAAGAGCCATTTCAGTAGCCGGACCGAAGCTTTGGAATAGTCTGCCACCAAATTTGAGAATGCAAGATAATCTAAAGAAGTTCAAAAAAGATCTTAAAACATGGTGTTTTTTACAAGCATACAGAGATAATGCCCAAGAGTTTTTATAAATCTATAGCAGCTTTTATGTTTTTTTATTTCTAACTTTACTTATGCTATTTTAGTTTTTAAATAACTCTATTTATTTTATTTTATTGATGTTTTATTGTATTTATTTCTGTTTTCTTAACTGTCTTAAGTTAATTTATTATATAAACCGTTAAGATAGAACTTTTTGTTCTGGGCAATGGTATATAAAAATTGCACAAATAAATAAATAAATAAAAACAATAGCAATATTAAGAGCAACAGAGTTTGTGTTTAGTATTGAAATTTAATCAAGCAAGGCATGCTATGTAGCTATAGCTTGCTAGTGAAGAGCTTGTTTGCTTGTTTTTTGCCGTGATTGGTCAAGTGAGAAGATGCATGATACAAAGTAGTAATCGTAGAAGACTAACATCATGCCCAAGGAAATATTCTCCCTAGTAATTTGAGCTGAGCTGCTAGCTTTATATTACAAGTATATGAGAAACTTGTTTCCAAAAATTGGATTTTCTAGAAATCAATCCACAATGTATAAGGAAGATAAAGAGAAAGACACACAGGAGGAGAGAAAACTTGAGGAAACATATTATTCACAAACATCGTTACAGCAACTCTATACCTAGAAGGAAAAAAAAAAGTTCAAATGCTTTCCTTTACCATCAGAAATTCTTTCAGGGGTATGTGTAACATTTCAAATAAAAAAAAACTTAGACCAAGTTGACTTCTAGTTTTTAAAAAAATGCACTACAGACAGATTTACCCAAGATCTTGGATAAAGCTGCAGAAACTTGAACCCCATTTGTGGATATCCAGAGCAGGTTTTATGCGGCTTTGCTGGTGGATTTCCGTGAACTCCCTCAGAAACTTTACTATTTCTTTTCCCATTTCTTCCAAAAAGATTTGAAAATGAGTTTGATGCATGTATTTGATAAATATGTTTGTGAATCTCCACTAAAGAAGCTGATATATGTTGTTTTCTGTTTCTTTCTTCTGAATATTTGTTTCGCTTTTCTCGTTGAGGATTCTCCTTCTCCTGACCAATCCTGCTTTGATCCAAGAGCTATATAACTTCTGTGTTTCTACCAGTGCATGTGGAATATCTTTAGACCTTGCTTAGTCAATAAGTATTTGCATGATTTAATTTAGATGAACAAGAACAGATACCATCTAGAAAAATCTCAAAAGTGTATGGGCAACAATGCTCAAAGAAGATTCTCAAAATATTTTGCTGTGCAGTGTTTCTAAGGGAGTCATTTTCTATCCCTATCGCACGCTAAAAGGGAATATTCACGTGCGATAGCTAGATAGGGGCGGAGTCGGGGCAGCGTCGGCACCAGAAGAGGAGGAGTCGGGATGGCGTTGGGGCAGATGCCGCGGAAACTTCTCTGGCGGCAAAAAGGTAAGACCCCCTTATCGCTGCCAGTAGCACCCCCAATAGCGCCACCTTTCACGCTGGCGCTATTGGGAGCGAAAGCTGGCAGCAATAAAACCGTGGTGGTGCAATCACTGCTGGCTTCGCCCCCCCCCCCCGCCCCCCATTACCACGGGATTCAGAGAGGTGCGCGAAGATAGAAAATCCAGCCCTAACTTTGGATAGCTAGAGGAAAAATCTGCCTGCTGAAATTAAATGAGAGTTATGCATTTATTTATTTAAAACAATTATATACCACACTGTTCCTGTGCCTTTTCCATCTCCTCAGCTGGTGATGTCTGTGAAAAGAGAAAAAATGTGTGGCAAGCTGGTGTTTACAGGGGAGGCTTTCGTACAGCATGGTGCCTAACTAGTGATAACAGCTCTGAAGTAGGCCCAGTGGTAGGGTGATGTGTAATTGAGTGTGTGTGCTTTGGATTCCAACCTGTCAACAGCTATGATGCAGCCACAAAGCAAAGAGTGCTTGTTGGAAAGGAGGTATAGATATCCCCTGGTAACAGTATTTCAAATTGGGCTTAACATCCTACATACTTATATTGTTGGCCTCTGAGTGCTGTGCTTCATCAAATGGCAGTCCATGGCCCTGGGGTAGTGTTGTGTTGATGGATGCCTATGGGTTCTGGAAGAATGTAGCTTTATATGAGGGATATTTCCAGCTATTGGCTGAGACAAGGTATTGACGACTGTTATTGGCCGGTTAATAGTAGGGTCTGTAGTGGAAGCAGCAAACAGGCTATGTTGACATCTTCTTAATGGGTGATTTAGGAACTTAGCTCCACACTCCTCCTGTCTGGCACACAGCTGCTCCGACCATTCTCCCTCCAGGTGGTGCAACTACAGGACTTCTTCCTGAGATCCTCAATAAAGACCCAGGCAGGGAAGCTTGCATTCTGGTGATAAATAAATGGCTATGTAGATTGTGTTGACAAGAGCATTTCGACTTCCTGGGCCATGTGATTGTGTTTCAAGGACTGCTGAGCAAAATGGGGTCTGCCTGTTGAAGAAAAAGCACAGTATCTTCCGACATAGGCTGGCAAAGCTATTGAGGAGGGCTTTAAACTCTGATCATCGGGGGTGGGTGAGCAAAATCCTAGGATAAGTAAAACAAATACTTCTATAGAAATGGGAAAAAGGGCAATATCTAGAAAGCTATGTACATTAATGTTCATAAAGGTAGATTTTAAGACCCATGCGTGGGCATCCATGCGCATGCGGTTGCCAGCGCATGCACATGGACGCACCGATTTTATAATATGCACACGTTTATGCACGCATGCTATAAAATTGGCTACCCATGTGCACATGTATGCATGATTTTACATTGACGCATGCATATGTGCGCGAATCCTGTGTCAATTGCGTAAGGGTGGATTTTAGTAAGTACGTGTGGCAGCGCGATAGGCCAGTTTCAGTGTTCCCTCCCAGTATGCCCCTGTAAAGGCACGGACTTCCTAAACCCTCTACCTAACCTGCCTCTCTTTTACTCTACCAGTCCTGACCCTTAAAACCCTGCTAACTAGCCTAGACTTTTTTGTTTTAATACTTACCTGTGGTCCATAGCAGCAACAGGTTACACGGGTCCGTCGGATCCAGGTATGTGCTTGTGCGGGACCATGCCTTAATGACGCTGTCCTGGCCTCCCCATGCCTTGCCCAAACTCTGTCCAGACCCTGCCCCCAGCCTGCACCCCGGCCTGCCCTCCACCTCCCACTTTTCATCTTACCCACTTTATTCATGTACCAGGAGATACGCTCATGGCTGTGGGCTTCTTAAGAGCCGTGCGGTGCGCACGTGTCCTGGTCATGCACATATTTCCCAGATTCCCCATGTGCAGGGCTTTTAAAATTACCCTTATAGTATGGAAAATAAAATCTCGGATCTAGAGGCAGTCATGGAAGACACGGATAAGCATTGTAACATAGTAATGGTGGCTCATAAAGGTCAAATGGTCCTTCCAGTCTGCCCAGCAAGTTGCTTATGTAGTAACTGCTGCCCTGTGCAGGTTATCCCTATACCTTCTGTTAATGGTAGTAATTAGTAGGGATGTGAATCGGGCTTCGGACGATTGAAAATATTGTCGATATTTTTTAAATCGTCAGAAATCGGGGGCTCCCCCAAAACGATAGGAAAACACACGATATGGGGGTTCTCTTATCGTTTTGGGGGAGGGCAGGAAAAATGGTACACAAAAATAACCCCTAAACCCACCCCGACCCTTTAAAACTAATCCCTTAGCTTCTCCCACCCTCCCGACCCCCCCAAAAAAACTTTTTACAGGTACCTGGTGGTCCAGTGGGGGTCCCGGGAGCGATCTCCCGCTCCCGGGCCATCGGCTGCCACTAATAGAAATGGCGCTGATGGCCTTTGCCCTTACCATGTGACAGGGTATCCATGCCATTGGCCGGCCCCTGTCACATGGAGGGAGCACTGGATGGCCGGCGCCATCTTATGGCCCCTCGCCGGTGCGCGCGATTCAGTATGCTAATTAGGTGGTGCGGTAGAAACAGGCAAAAGAAGGCGCTAGGGACACTAGCACATCCCTAGCACCTCCTTTTGACCCGGAGCGGTGGCTGTCAGCGGGTTTGACAGCCGACGCTCAATTTTGCCGGCGTCGGTTCTCGAGCCCGCTGACAGCTATGGGCTCGGAAACCGGATGCCGGCAAAATTGAGCATCCAGTTTTCAGCCCGACAGCTGCTGGCCCATTTTAAATTTTTTTTCTTTTTTTTTTTACTCTTCGGGACCTCCGACTTAATACAGCCAGGTTTATCAACAGGTTTCCTGTTCCCGGCAGAAACTAGTGCCTACCTTTGGGTAGGTGCTAATTTCTTAAAGTAAAATGTGCGGCTTGGCTGCACATTTTACTTACTGTATCGCGCGGGCATACCTAATAGGGCCCTCAACATGCATTTGCATGTTGAGGGCGCTATTAGGTGCCGCGGGTTGGACGCACATTTTCCACCCCTTACTGAATAAGGGGTAAGGGAAAACGCGCGTCCAAGGGCAGGTTAACAGTGCGCTCCATTGGAGCGCACTGTACTGTATCGGCCTGTGTTTTAGTGCTCGCTTAATGAAATGATGAGACTACTTAGTCAGAAGGAGAAATGAAGATCTGATTATTTGCTTAACTTAAATTTGAGAAGTAAATGACTGTAGCATTAACATTTACAAACTGTCTGCCAGGTTTAAAGCACATCAATGTTTTTATCAGCTGCCTTTGGGCCAATAGTGGAACTGAGAACGCACTAGTTAGAAAGTGATCTCTAACTAGAAAACATGAACAAGCAACAGAATAGCATATTGCTATTTCCCTCTCTTTCTCTTAAGCTTTCCTTTCTAACATATGCTTTCTGCTCCAGCCATTGTAGAAGGACTTAAGAACACAAACAAATCCTGAAAAGTTGTTCCTTCAATAATTTAAATAGATCAGCAGTATCAGCCTTGTTTAGATCCTGCAGTGTAATGGATACATGGTCGAAACAGCTGAGAACAAGAGGTAAGGAAGAGAGTATTCTAACACAAGCAAAAGAATGTATTGATCTAGCACGCCAGCTGATGTTTATCTGCTGTTCAGCATAAACCAGATCACCGCAAGCCTAGAAACGAATGCAAGGAGAGTCCCATAGGAAGAGGGTTTCCCTGCAGGGAAGCTATGGCAGTAACAAAGAAGGCATTACGTGTTGTTTGGGTCATAATTGCATGGGTGTTTTCTACTGCACTTCCCTTGAGATGGAGTATGCTTATGTCAGCCTTGTAGCCTAGCTTCAATACACCTGAGTCAAGCCGGGGGCCAACTGAGGATATAATTCCACTTTACGTTAGTCTTTCCAATGTCAAGAAGCATAACAGGCCTCCGAGTTGCTTATTATGCCCTTTTGTTACTCAGGCTGTTCCATTACACGGCTTGAGATATCACCGAGTGCATGGCAGCCTGGGATTTACCTGCGGCTGCCACTGATGATGCGTTCCGGTGACGGCAGGGATTTTCTTCAGGACAATTAAGAGAGCGAGGGAGTCCCCTGCCTGCCCTGATGCAAGCGCAGGTCCTGTTGCTTCATACGGTCAGAGGGAGGTCCTGGGTTAAAAATACCCTCGCTCCCTAAAATAACAATGCGAATGAAGAGCAAGGCTCTCTATTATCTGCAAGGGAACTTTGCTAACAGCAGTGAAAATAGCCTCAAGAGGCAAGGCAGATCCATTCACAACGCTAATGAAGAAAGAAAGAAAGGATTCCATACAGCTCCAGGTTCCTGCGGTCCTGGATCCACTGCTTTGACGGAACGGCTCTCTGATTCTCACAGCAATCTAGACATTAGGGGACGGACGTTGCTACATTTGTTAATTTTTTTTTGTCGATACAATACAACATTTCAGGGAAGAAATCCGGAAGCGCAGGTAGGTAAGATAAGAAGCTTTTAAAACATGGAAATGACGGCAGAAAAGGACCAAATAGTCCATCCAGTCTGCCCAGCAAGCTTATTTATGTGCTGTGCAGGTTACCCCAGACCATAAAGCAGCACAGTTTTTGTGCGTCCAGATTTGTTTTTAATGGATTTCTCATCCTTCCCAAAATTGCTGGAAAGTAATATCATAGGGCAGAAAATGCAGATTTCAAAGGAATACATTTCCTTTCTTATCCTTCTTCCATTCACCACCAAAATCTCATTCGGGCCTTCAATCAGCTACTTCTGTCACTACGATGTTAAACCACACATGCTAGAACCTTCCCCATTTGTATAAAGCATTGCACATGCTTCTAAAATACTAAAATGTGTGACCTGTACTAATGAAACACTCTTGTGAATTTTGTAGGTGGCCACAACTGTTGCAGAAATAAGAATGTTTTAAAGGAAATTTGGTAGGTTTAGGTTTTATTATATTTGATATACCACAAGCCTTTTTCATAAGAAATACATTCAGAATCAAAAGATCAAAACTAAAGAGCACACATCACATGAAGAGCAAATGAATGAAAAACATGACCAAATATCAAACATTTCTTTTATTTTTTTTGCTGCTTCAACAAAATTGTGTTTTGCAGTGTTTGCTGAGACCTTCAGCTGTCGTTGCAAAATGCCCAGCGTTTTCAGCACGGAGTGGAAGAGCACAGAACTGGAAAAAGTGAAATTGCTAATAAAATTACAGAGCTACTGCTTTATGCTCTGATATGAAATAACTGAGAGACTGCAGTAAACGCTGCTGGCTGCTTCAGGTGAAGAAATCCCAGGCTAAGTTTTACAGAGTTCTTTACCTTGCCAAGTTAGGAATTTTGTGTCTCCATGTTGCGCTTGGAGGTGGACCCTTGTCCTGGAGCAGAGGAGAACGGCTCCCTTGTCGGACCCAGGAAGCACCTGCCACCAGGTGGTGGAGCACAGGAGGAGACAGAGGCTAGCTGGAGCTTCACCACTGTAAGCCCGTGGTCCCCCCAGGTGGAGCCCTTGGGGACCCGGGCTGCTTGGACTTAGGTGGGCCTCGCAGGGTCTCCCTGATAGGACGTATAAAGGTGTGCCCACCAGGATCAAGGGTGCGCAGTCGATGTCTTGACTGAATGCCTGAGGAATCAAGGAAGGCCATTACAGTGCCTGCGATGACAAGGCTAGGAGCAGGGCTAGAATCAAGGAGACGTGGTCAAGGATAGCCAGGGTCAAGTTCCAAGGATCAATCCGAGAGAGGTCAGCCAAAGCAGGGGTCAGGTTTCAGAGGTCAGATGTGGTCAAGGAGGCAGGCAAAGGTCAGAATCCGGGCAGCGATCAACTTGGTCAAGGAGACAGGCAAAGGTCAGAATCTAGGCAGCGATCAGCGTAGTCAAGTAGACAGGCAAAGGTCAGTACCAGAGATTCAGTCCAAGAGGTACTACCTGGGAGAATGCAGGAACAGACAGACGCTGGAACACGAGGATGCTGGAACAAGGCTGGAACATGAGGATACTGGTACAAGGCTGGAACTAGACTGGAACAGGCTATGAGACACGGAGGCAAACTCAGTATACACACAGTGTCAACCCAATTGCCAAGGCAAGAAAGCGTAGGCAGGTACTTTCTTTAGTAGTATGTTCAATCAGGCATGCCGCGGAGCTTGGACCCGTCCGTTGCCCTATAAATGACATGCGCCTAGGGGCGGGGCCGACACCAAGGAGGACGCCGAACCTACCGTGAGGCCTGGTGCACTGAGGAAGGCCCAGCGAACGCCACTGTGGGATGCCGAGGCCTGGAGGAGTTTGCCTGCGCACGGGGTGCGCAACACTCCAGATGCCAGCAGTTCAGTTTCCACTTTCCTGGCCCTCTCCTACTTTTAACAGCACACAATAGCAAAATGGCTTTTTAAATCTGGCTCGTGATTGTTCTGCCCATTGCAGAACTATTATGACTGCTAATTTAAGGGCCTATCAAAAATAGTAGGTAAAAAAGGCAGGTACCTGCAAAGATTCACTAACCCGACCAACCACTGCCCATCCTAGGGTGCAACCATCTCTCAGGCTCAGACTGAATATGTCATGTTTTCCTCAGATGTATATGTGCTGTTACAGAGCAAGGATGGACCGCCATAGGGAGAGCCTAAGAAGCCAGAATCAAGCATGAAATCACTTGAGAAAGCAGTGCATATATTTTTTGGGGAATGTGACCGAGAGTGTGAGTTTTATTGCTCTACATTTTTTCCCTATAGACATAGAATGGAGAAAACATTTTAGAGGTTGATAGCCAGCTGGTCTAGACTGGACAAAAATAACTGGACAACTTTGACCAGTTAACTTTCTGCAGAAAAATATTCAGGCTTGGACTGAATATCCAGTTTATAGTTAACTGGACAAAGTAGTTCTCCAGAGTTGCTGGCCAGCCCTGAATATCAACACGAACCAGGGACACACTTCAGAACAGCCTCTTTTTATCTGCCTACATTTTGTCTGGGCAATAATTAACCCAGATAAAATTTAGCCAGTCAGTGAGGGGCAGAAGGAGGGAGATTTGCATAGGGATTCTCTGGCTAGCTTCAAAAGTTAGCCTCACAAACCCTTTGAATATTGTCCCTCTAGTAAATCAAGACATGGCGCTGTCAGTGGCACTCAAAAATGCATATTTTTTGTTGCCTTTGGGGTCATTTAAACTAGATGTCAGAAGGACAGTGGAACATTACCCTCCAAATACAAAAACAAAGGAAATGGGTGCAGGGGATAACAAAAGTCAGCTGAATAAGGCACAAAACAAGTCCAAGAAAAGCAGTAACCTGAACGAAAAAAGTTGGAAAGCGATGAGCACAAATGCTCATAGTCTAGGCAATAAAATCCCAGACCTGGAAGTCCTAATGGTGGTGGCGGACTTAGACATTGTTACTATTATAGATATATGGTTTACAGATTCTCATGATTGGGATATGGGTACACCAGGCTATAACATGTTAAAGAAGGAAGAGGCATTATGAGCTGTCCGAAAAAAAAAGATGATGGTGCATCCATTTTTACTGGAGTGGTGTACAGGCCTCCAACTCAAATGGAAGAACTAGACAGATCTCTGTTCAAGACATCCAAAAAGTGGGAAAGAAGGAAGAAGTGTTGATTGTTGGAGATTTTAATCTGCCAGATGTAGATTGGAGAATCCCTTCTGTGGTATCTAACAGAAGTAGAGAGACAGTGGATGCCCTGCGAGCGGCCCAGTTCAAACTAATGGTATGGAAACCACAAGGGAGGGAGTTATACTCAACTTAGTGCTCACTAACAGAGATAATGTCTCTTATGTCTGGTAGGGGTGTGCATTCGGATTGACCGCATTAGTAAAACGCAACTCATATTTTTTTTTTACTTAAAAAATTGATTCGACATAAACGATCGGATTTCCCACATATCGAACATAGATATGTTCGATATGTGGGAAATCGCGATTGTTGAGCCAAAATAAAAATATAAACCCCCTCACCCTCCTTAATCCCCCCCCCCCCCCGACTTACCACAACTCCCTGGTGATGGAGCGAGGAGTGAGGACGCCATTTCTGCAATCCTTGGCGAGAAGCATGTGACGTCGGCGGCACGTCGAGTGACGCCGGCGTCACGTGATTCCCAGCTCGTTCGCGCCGGACGGCTCGTTCGGCCCAAAAAGAACTTTTGGCCAGCTTGGGGGGGCCTCCTGACCCCCCCAAGCTGGCCAAAAGTTCTTTTTGGGCCGAACGAGCCGTCCGGCGCGAACGAGCCGGGAATCACGTGGCGCCGCGTCACTCAGACGCGACGTCACGTGATTCCCGGCAAGTTCGCGCCGGACGGCTCGTTCGGCGCGAACAAGCCGGGAATCACGTGACGCCGACGTCACGTGATTCCCGGCAAGTTCGCGCCGGACGGCTCGTTCGGCCCAAAAAGAACTTTTGGCCAGCTTGAGGGGGTCAGGAGGCCCCCCCAAGCTGGCCAAAAGTTCTTTTTGGGCCGAACGAGCCGTCCGGCGCGAACCTGCCGGGAATCACGTGACGTTGCGTCTGAGTGACGCAGCGCCACGTGATTCCCGGCTCGTTCGCGCCGGACGGCTCGTTCGGCCCAAAAAGAACTTTTGGCCAGCTTGGGGGGGTCAGGAGGCCCCCCCAAGCTGGCCAAAAGTTCTTTTTGGGCCGAACGAGCCGTCCGGCGCGAACGAGCCGGGAATCACGTGACGCCGCGTCACTCGACGTGCCACCGACGTCACATGCTTCTCGCCAAGGATTGCAGAAATGACGTCCTCACTCCTCGCTCGATCACCAGGGAGTTGTGGTAAGTCTGGGGGGGGGATTAAGGAGGGTGAGGGGGTTTAATTTTTTTTTTTGCACATATGTACATATACCCAACTCATTGGATTTTTTTTATGTCCATATTGGCCGCAAGTGGGACCCCCTTTCGGACATAAAAAATATGAACATAAAATTTTGCTCTGCACATCCCTAATGTCTGGCTGAGGGCCCACCTTAGCACCAGTGATCATCAAACAGAATGGTTTGATATTACAAAATGGATACGGAGAAGTCACAAGAAGTACCTGGAGGTAGAACTAGAAGACTGGGAGAGAATGAGAGAGGTGGAACAACAGTGGGCCAAACTAAAAGGAGCAATTAATTAGGCAACTAATATATATGTTAGAAAAATAAACAAAAGCAAGAGAAATAAGAAACGTATCTGGTTCTCAAAGGTGGCTGATAAAATAATAGCAAAAAGAGGAGTGTTCAAGAAATATAAAGGATCCCAAAAAGAACACAAGGAAGAAAATACGGTGAAACTGAGGGAGACGAAGAATGTAATCAAAAAAGCAAAAAGTCAGGTGGAAGAAAGGATTTCCAAAGAGGTAAAGAGAAGGGACAAAACATTTTTCAGATACATCAGAGAAAGGAGACAGGTCCAAAGTATTATAGTGAAATTGAAAGGTGACAAGGATCAATGTGTGGAGAGAGACAAAGAAAAGGCAGAAATATTAAACAAATCCTTCAGAAGACCCTCCAAAAGACCCTGGAGAAGGACCATCATTATTTAGCAAGACATTGGAAGGGGGTAGAGTAGACGAAACTCTGTTTACAGAATGGGAAGAGCTAGGAAAACTGAAAGTGGACAAAGCCATGGGGCTGATGAGATTCATCCCAGGATACTGAGGGAGTTCATAGATGTGCCGGAGGGGCCACTGCAAGACCTATTCAATAGATCCCTGGAAACGGGAGTGTTGCCGAGTGACTGGAGAAGGGTGGTGGTGGTTCCGCTTCACAAGAGTGGGAGTAGAGAGGAGGCTGAAACTACAGGCGGTTATCCTCACTTCAGAGTGGGAAAAGTAATGGAGACTCTGCTGAAGGAAAGGATAGTGACCTATCTACAGTCAGGATGATTGCTGGACCCCAGGCAGCATGGATTCACCAAGGGAAAGTTCTGTCTGACAAATCTGATTGATTTTTTCGATTGGGTGACTAAAGAATTGGATCGAGGAAGAGCACTCAATGCGATCTACTTGGATTTCAGCAAAGCTTTAGATATGGTACCATATAGGAGGTTTGTGAATAAAACGAGAATCTTGGGAGTTAGTGCCAAGGTGGTGGCATGGATTACAATCTGGTTGATAGAAGACAAAGTGTGATGGTAAATGGAACCTATTCTGAGGAGAGAACGGTGTTAAGCGGAGAGCTGCAAGGATCGGTTTTGGGACCAATTCTGTTCAACATGTCTGTAAGCAGCAGTGCAGAAGGGATAGAAGGTAAAGTTTGTCTTTTTGAGGATGATACAAAGATCTGCAACAGAGCAGACAAACCAGAAGGAGTGGAGAGAATAAGAAATGATTTAAAGAAGCTTGAACAGTGGTCAAAGATATGGCAGTTGGGATTCAATGCCAAGAAGTGCAGAGTCATGCATCTGGGGTGTGGTAATCTGAAATAGATGTATGTGATGGGGGGGGGGGGGGGGGACTGTTGTGCATAGAGCAAGAAAGGGAACTTGGGGTTATAGTGTTTAGTAACCTTGAAATTGACTGGCAAACTGGTGGACTAATTGGAAAAACTGGAAATGTCCCTTGCGCGATCATGATTTAAAATCCTATGGAAGATAGACGATGCAGGTTTGCTAGAACATAAGAACATAAGAAATTGCCATGCTGGGTCAGACCAAGGGTCCATCAATCCCAGCATCCTGTTTCCAACAGAGGCCAAACCAGGCCACAAGAACCTGACAATTACCCAAACTCTAAGAAGATCCCATGCTACTGATGCAATTAATTGTAGTGGCTATTACCTAAGTAAACTTGATTAATAGCCGTTAATGGACTTCTCCTCCAAGAACTTATCCAAACCTTTTTTGAACCCAGCTACACTAAATGTACTAACCACATCCTCTGGCAACAAATTCCAGAGCTTTATTGTGCTTTGAGTGAAAAATAATTTTCTCCAATTAGTCTTAAATGTGCTACTTGCTAACTTCATGGAATGCCCCCTAGTCCTTCTATTATTCAAAAGTATAAATAACCAAGTCACATCTACTCAGTCAAGACCTCTCATGGTCTTAAAGACCTCTATCATATCCCACCCTCAGCCTTCTCTTCTCCAAGCTGAACAGCCCTAACTTCTTCAGCCTTTCCTCATAGGGGAGCTGTTCCAGCCCCTTTATCATTTTGGTTGCCCTTCTCTGTACCTTCTCCATCCTCTTAATATTAATAGCATACTTATATGCAGTAGGCAAATTTTAAATCATTTATGTGCAAGTGTGCACATGATTTAAAATTCAAGAGCATCTCTGCTCATGCGCTGATATGTGCGTATATGAGAGCACGTGAGCTCATTTTAAAATTAGCCTGTGTTTTTTCCAATTCCATTCCTATGGGAATAGAAAAGCTTGTTAAATAAGGCCCTCAATTATAATTACTAAGGGACAAATATGAATGGCTAACCAAGAGGCAGCCTAAGAAACCAGAATCAAATTTTATATAGTCTGATAAGGCAACGCAAATATACATTTTGTGCATGACAGAGAATTCAAACCAACTCACAGAAAATGCAAATTACACATAGAGAGATTATTAGTATTGCTATTCATGGAATGATAACAATTTAAGTAGGCTAAGCAAATGAGGGAAATAAATCTTACAAAATTCAAAAGGGAGGTGCAATCGTTTGAAATGAAAATTAAAATCATGACAAATGAGCCTGTTTTTGTTTCATTTCAAACAAACTGAATTTTGATTTGCTGAAAATGAAAAATTCATGAAATTTTCATTTTTGGGAAAGAGTACACCCTATCAGCAAATAGGGCCTCCAGTAGGACCAAACCTCACCTTACTCCAGTAGGACCAAACCTAACCTTACTCTGGTTGCGAGGATATGCCCAAGGCTGGATCCCATCGTAGAGGCCCAGGACTGATGTGACAGCTTAGCTGATGCTTGGTCCCATTGCCGGGACACTTTGAGGCAGGGTCACATTGCTGAGGCCCAGGCCAGGGACCTAGGTCTAGGTATAAAGCCTAGGCTCAGGCCTGACTCTAGAGCTCTGGCCAAAGCCCAGCCTCAGCCCAGGCCCAATGTCTGGCCTGGCTGAGGCTGGGTCTCTTTGCCAAGGCCCAGGCCTATGCATAGGTCCAGATCCAAGGTTTAGATCTGAGCCTTCGGACCAAGACTCACATTGTCATACAGATGTACAGCCTTAGAAATGTATGGCTATACATCAATTTGGCACCATCCACACCCTGAACAAGCGGGTTAGAAATGTTTTAAAATAAAATAAAATAAGGAGGGCACTGCAATGAAATAACTTAAGTGAATTCTTACAGAGGATGCATCTTTTAAAGAGGATGTCAGATGGAAGAGGACAATGTGAGGCTTGGTTCTAGGCACCAGGACTAGGTCTAGGCCCAGGCCTTGGAAAATAGGATACAGCCTTTGCAGACCTAGGCAATAGAACCTGGCCTTGGTCAGGCACTGGCATTAGGCTTCAGCCTAGACCTTGACCAATGCCTCAGCGATGGTACCAAACTCTACCAAGCCCCAGCACTGGGCCTGAGCCTTGGCTTTGGGCCAGACTTTGATGATGGGACCCAATCAAGATGGGCCCCTTAGTTTGGCCTAAGCCTCAGACCTTGGCATTCAGACCAAGGCTTGGCTGAGCCCCAGCATCAGGCCTGGGCCTAGGCCTTGGGCCTGTGCCTAAATCTAGGCCCATGCCTCGGTAATGAAGTTCAGTCTTAGCCAGGCCCCAGAATCGAGCCTAGGCCCATTTCTCGGCTGAATTCCAGCACAGGACCTGGACTTGGGCCTAAGCTTCATGCTTGAACCTAAACCTAGGCAAAGATTTCAGCAATGGGACCTGGCCTTTGTGTCAGTCCTAGGCCTGGAGTTAGGTACCTGGCATCAGCAATGGAAACCGATCTCAGTCTGGCATGGGTGTTGTGCCTAGGCTTCAGGTCCAGGCCACAGTGAAGGGATGAGGCCTTTGGCTCAAGATCTGACCTTGGATAAGGCCTTGATATTGGTTCTGGGCTTTGGCAATGGGACTCTGCCTTAAATTGGACCTTTTTAATGATTACATGAAAAACTTGGCACCTGGATGGTGGCTTTAAATATATGAAACCATCTTCTGTTGTCCTATATAATTTCTTAAAGATAAGAATAAATTTATACATAATAATTGTTGAGCGGGTATACAGGAAAGGACCCATAATAATATAAATATAAGCACCGGGTGAAATTGTGTGTGTGAAATATATTATACTCACACAGTGAGGATCTTGTAATATTAGTTGTTAAATTGGACCTTGGCATCAGGCATCAGCCTCAGCAATGGTACCCAAGTTCAGAATGGTTCCAGCGTTGGGCGTAGTCTTTGATGATGGGATACTGTTTCAGGTTAGGCCTCGGTACCAGGCTTAGGCCTCAGTTCTGGTAGTGAGCTTCAGGTTCAAGACCCTAGCCCAGACCCCACACCTGCTCTGTTTCTTTATTACATTGAAGTCAATGGCCCTAAGCATTGCTTCCTCCATTGACTTCAATAGAAAATAAATGGTGCAAATAAACAGTTTTTTTTATTACTAGCCAAATGATTGTCGATAAAGTGTGACCACAATGGAAAAGTTGCACAGGAAGGGTAATCTTAAAACAAGGCACCCATACATGCACATATGGGTACGCGAGCAGACATACACTGTAATTTTAAATCATGTGCTTAGTTGCACACGTATAATTTAAAATATGACTACCATGCTTATGTGTGCTCCTAATTTTAAGTAGTTAGTCGGGAAAATATATTTCTCATATCTTACTTAGGACTTTGTTGGCTTTAAATCACGCAGGTAAGCGGATTAAAAAACATAATTGCATGAAGGACAGTCCCAGTTTTACCACTTAGTTCACCAGTTTGCCCATTCTATCTTAAGACCTTCTGCTCCTTCATTCTGCACTCTCCCCAGTTGACCCAGATCCCTCACCCTGTCATGTTAGGCCTAAAACGCGATTTCTGCAGTAAATATACATGGCTAACAAACTGCCGCACTTCCGCTGCTGGTTTTAAAACACAGTTTTATGGAGGAACTGTTGACTCTGCCATGGAATGGCCAGGCCCTGCCTTCTTTCCACCTGTTTGTTTTTTGCACCTAATTTAAATACATGTTTTTGAAAAAGCATGTTTCTCACACGCGGCCTACATACTAGCGGATATAGGCCTTTTAGCATGAGCATCGCTTTTAAAATTCGCCCCAAAATGTGGAATGCCAAGAAAGGAGATATTTGTAATGGTTAGTGAGGAAAAACACACTTTGGGGGTAATTTTCAAAAGATTTAACACATGCAAATGGACTTAACTTGCATAAATGGCTTTTGATATTTGCTATGGTACATGCTATTTTTACGTGTGTAACTCCTTTGAATATTCAGTCCTAAGGTTCTAGTGTGATGGGAGAGTTATATTGTAATTGTATGCTGTGCCGTTAGGGGGTGCTGGGAGACAGGAATTAAAGGCATTACTTGGAGAGACCTGCAGAGTTAGGCTACATCGTGTGTACTTGTGTCAGAAATAAAAGTTCCTGTTTTGATAAATTGCCTCCAGTCTCTTCTGTGATGTGAATGAATGGCCAACGCCTTGACACTAGTAGAAACTTTTATGGAAGAAGTACATTTTGAGAAAGGAATCGGAGGTTACTTTAGAGAACCCAGAGAATGTCAGGGGCTTTCAGGGATGGTTACGGCAGGAGAAAACGCGCAGAGCTGGGAGAATGCTAATGGTAAAGAAGGAACGGAGGAGAGTGTGATCTATGCAGAGTGCTGGGGGCAAGTGGGCACGACTAGAGATCTCAGCCGAGATAAAATATAATGACAAAGCAGCGCAGGACGTTGAAAAGGTTGAGCTTAATGTAGAGAGATACCTGACAGAAAGGGAGAAAGGATCAGGGCGATGGGCACGGGGATTCTTTTCGAGCAAGTGTGTACGATGGGAATGTGATCCCTTAGGAACAGCTTTGCGTTTAAATACTGAATATATGTAACTGAATAGTATAATCTCCAAGACAGTGGGTCCCAAGAGAATTAATTTTCTAAATGTGGTGGAAATCCTCCACTCTTTGCAGAGTGCCATACATTACAGCTTTATCTTCTTCTTCTTTTTTTTTTTTTTTTTACTGAAAATGTGTTTGCTTTATTGAATTCAGATAGAGCACTCAAATCAGATGGAAGCCTATGGAGAGTGACATTTCCTGTATATATCAAGCATTGAATTTACTTTTAAAAGTGTCTTATTTTGATGGAACCCCCCCCCCCTCCAATAAATAAATAAATAAAATAAAATACAAAATATCTCTGCATATCTGAAAATTCTGGAATTCTAAATACATTTCCTGGTCTTTGGGCCACCACAACTCTGGTTGAATCAGGGAAGCACCTGCATGGGCCCTGGAAGAGGAAATCATGCAGGCAGAAAGGAGAAGGAGCACCAGCTGCACGGGTGAGAAGAAGCAAGAAGAAACCCATTGGTTTGAGCGGCTAGAAGGAGTAAAGGTGCCATCAGCCCATTCAGCCGAAGAAGGAGTAGGGGGAGTTCTGTCTATTCCTTGGGCTGAGGAAGAAACCTGCTGCTGCTCCTGGAGGGTTTGGGGCACGAGAACGAGTATGCATATGTGAGAATGTATGTATGTGTAAAGGAGAGGGGAAGAAGTGAGTGTGTGAGTGTGTAATGAGCATATGAGTGTGTATGTAAATGAGGAAATATGTATACTTGGCCATGTATACACGAGGAAGTGTGAGTGTCCATATGTGGAAGAAAGTGTAAGCGGTCATGTGTATGTATGAAGAGAATGTGAGTGGGAGTGTGTGCAAGTGAACATGTGAGTGTGTTAGAGTGTATATGTATGAGGAAGTGAGAGTGTCTATGTGTGGGAGAGAGTGTGAGAGTGGTCATGTGTGTGTGTGTGAGGGAGAATGTGAGTGGGAGCATGTGTGAGTGTTTATCTGTGTGTGTGTGTGTGTGTGAGAATGAGCATGTATGTATGTGAGTGAACATGTGAGTGTGTTAGAGTGTGTGTGTGTATGAGAAAAGAAAATGTTTTTGCACAGATGTATGGCTGCACAATGTATAATGGTTTTGGTCACAATAGAGATAGGTGCTGAAGTGACAACATTTTGTTGCCATGCTCCAGGCAGCCAGTGTCATTATTAAAGAGGCATTCATGAGAAGGCTTTGCTTTGATCCTTAAAATCCTTTAACAAGAAGCCACGGGAGGTCCCCAGCCTCAGCCTATATTTGCAGAGGAGCAGGAGGGGCCAAGGCAACGTGGTAAGAGTGGCATGAACAGCCCAAGGGTCCCTGAGTGGTGCAGCTAACGCAGGCTCTCCTCTCATGTGATGCAGCATGCCACTGTTTCCCCTGCTAAAACAGTGAATACACAAGGCTTCTTTGCTCTGAATTGCCCCACATCTCAGTTTTCTTCTGCGACTCCCTTTCCCTCTCTGAGGGCTTGGTGGTTCCTGCTGCTAGGGCTGGGCTTGAGGGCGACCGAAAGGCAAAGGCCAGGGGCATCAGTCAAGTCCACTATTACCTCCTCTTTTCTGGGGGATGATCTTTCCTCTTGCTGCCTCTTCTGTCTGCCAGAGCTGCTCAACGGAGATCGGCGCACCCAAGTTCTCCTCAGCTGCTCAGATTTAGAGAATTCATGAGGAATCCTTGGAATCAGTTAATTCTTGCAGAAACTGCTGCAGACGTGCCGCCAGAGGCACCCGGGGCAGCACCACGCTGGTTGTGTCTGCTCCACTCCTAGCGCTTGCCCTTGCCCCTCCACTGACTCTGCCTTATTTATTTATTTATTTATTTTGTGATTTTTGTATACCGGCATTCACGTCGGTTTACAACATAAATCAAATGTTAGTTACTACATTTGCATATAAAAGAAGGGTAACTTTTAAAACGGCTCATCTAAAATATAAAATCTGTCTCAACATAAGCTAAACATAAGCTAAACATAAGCTAAACATAAGCTAAAATGTCTCAACATAAGCTAAACATAAGCTAAAATGCATCTTAAAAATACAAATAAAACTAAAGATCAAAATACATCTTAAAATACAAAATGTAACACTAAAAGTATATCACTAAAAATGATAAATAAAAGAAATCAATCCTTGTTGTTAAAGGCTTGGTTAAAAAGCCAGGTTTTGTCTCCTTTTTTAAAAAGTCCGATATCCGTTTCCATCCTCGGCTGTGGTGGTAAAGAGTTCCAAAGGTTGGGCCCGGCAATAGATAAAGCTCATTCTCGTACAGTGTTCATATGAGCAGATTTATTGTTGGAATTGGTAATAGCCCAGCGTTTGCAGATCTGGTTATTCGTGCTGGTACATGAAAATGTAGCACTGCATTTAACCAGACGACCTTCTCATTGTACAGTGATTTGTGTATTAATGTAAGTGTTTTGTATTGTGACCTGTATCCCATAGGGAGCCAATGAAGCTCTTTCGGAACAGGGGTGATGTGCTCACATTTCTCAGTGTTAGACAATACCTTTGCGGCAGAATTCTGCAAGAGCTGCAGCGGTCGCATAGAGCTAGCAGGAAGGCCCAGTAAAAGGGTGTTGCAATAGTCTGCCTTCTCCTGCCCCTGCACCTCAGGAAGAGAGCAAACAGTGGCAACAGGCAGCACATCATCTTCCAGCCTCGACTTCTTCTTTCTTGACACTGCCAGCACCTGGCCCTTACCCTGTAGTTTCCCCCGAGAAAAAACAAAATCTCTCTACAGCTCGAGAGGGGCAGTGGTACCAGGATTTCCACTTTGAGATGCCTTCCCTAAAGAAGGCTTAGCTCTTCCTTTCCCTCTTCCATTTCCATATCACTTTCCCTTTTCTTCCCATTGCCCGTGGCATGATGGGAGTTTGACACAGCCAAGAGGAGCGCCCGCTGCCCCCTGCCTATGGACAGGGATATGTTTTCTATAAGTGGCATGACAATGTGGGCACTCCTGTTTTCATTATTGTCAGACACACACACTAATGTAGAAAATGTCAGACATCAGGCAGAATTTGCATGCAGGCACACTCTTCAAAAGGGTTCAAACACTGATGAACAGCCAGTGCTAGTGATTACCTATCGTATGCGTAGTGCTCTCTTTCCTAGCCACACAGATACACAATTGCAGGTGCAGTGGCCTACTGCCCTTTCATACTTTAAAAATATCCAGTAACAGAGAGCCTGATATTCGGTGCCATTGAGCCGGATCAGTTTAACTCATCTGGCCAAGTGGTGGTATTTTAATATTCGGCCACACTCGGCAGCTGCCACTTAGCTATTTATTCAGCTAGTTATCAGGCTAAGTGGTGACTGGGCTGGAGGGCATTCAGGGGAGGGGCTATTTATCTGGCTAAGTTAACCGGATACATGAGACCTGCTATTAAGCAGTGCTGGAGGTGCCAGGAGCGGGTAAGTGCATCCTTTGCTCCCGGCAAGGGATTTTACTCTCCAGAGGGATAGGGAACTGGGGGATAGCTTGGGGAGGGTGCTTGGGACATAGGTACTACGGGTGAGTTGCCTGGGATATGCGAGGGGTAGCCTGATTTTTATATTTAAACAGAACAAGCAAAGGGAGGTCCTGAACTGTGGACCCCAGAATGTTATTTTTAAATTCAGGAGGAACAAAGTCAGCATGGCTTTACCCAAGGCAAGTCTTACCTCACAAATCTGCTTCACTTTTTTGAAGGAGTTAATAAACATGTGGATAAAGGTGAACTGGTAGATGGAGTGTTCTTGGATTTTCAGAAGGCGTTTGACAAAGTTCCTCATGAGAGGCTTCTAGGAAAAGTAAAAAGTCATGGGATAGGTGGGGATGTCCTTTCGTGGAATACAAACTGGCTAAAAGACAGGAAACAGAGAGTAGGAGTAAATGGACAATTTTCTCAGTGGAAGGGAGTGGACAGTGGAGTGCCTCAGGGATCTGTATTGGGACCCTTACTTTTCAAAATATTTATAAATGATCTGGAAAGAAATACGACGAGTGAGATAATCAAATTTGCAGATGACACAAAATTGTTCAGAGTAGTTAAATCACAAGCAGATTGTGATAAATTGCAGGAAGACCTTGTGAGACTGGAAAATTGGGCATCCAAATGGCAGATGAAATTTAATGTGGATAAGTGCAAGGTGATGCATATAGGGAAAAATAACCCATGCTATAATTACACGATGTTGGGTTCCATATTAGGTGCTACAACCCAAGAAAGAGATCTAGGTTTCATAGTGGATAACACATTGAAATTGTCGGTTCAGTGTGCTGCGGCAGTCAAAAAAGCAAACAGAATGTTGGGAATTATTAGAAAAGGAATGATGTATAAAACGGAAAATGTCATAATGCCTCTGTATCGCTCCATGGTGAGACCACACCTTGAATACTGTGTACAATTCTGGTCACTGCATCTCAAAAAAGATATAATTGCGATGGAGAAGGTACAGAGAAGGGCGACCAAAATGATAAGGGGAATGGAACAGCTCCCCTATGAGGAAAGACTAAAGAGGTTAGGACTTTTCAGCTTGGAGAAGAGAAGGCTGAGGGGGGATATGATAGAGGTGTTTAAAATTATGAGAGGTCTAGAATGGGTAGATGTGAATCGGTTATTTACACTTTCGAATAATAGAAAGACTAGGGAGCACTACATGAAGTTAGCATGTGGCACAATTAAAACTAATCAGAGAAAGTTCTTTTTCACTCAACGCACAATTAAACTCTGGAATTTGTTGTCAGAGGATGTGGTTAGTGCAGTTAGTATAGCTGTGTTTAAAAAAGGATTGGATAAGTTCTTGGAGGAGAAGTCCATTACCTGCCATTAAGTTGACTTAGAAAATAGCCACTGCTATTGCTAGCAACGGTAACATGGAATAGACTTAGTGTTTGGGTACATGCCAGGTTCTTATGGCCTGGATTGGCCACTGTTGGAAACAGGATGCTGGGCTTGATGGACCCTTGGTCTGACCTAGTATGGCATGTTCTTATGTTCTTATGTATTGGGGGGGGGGGGGGAGTGGATTACCCAACAGGCCCATATCTGATATTTTGGAGGAGGAGAGGGAACGAATAGGACCAGAAGACCACTTTGCATCTTTTTTGTTTATACTTAACTGAATATTGTTGAAGACACCTTGAAGGAGGTCTAATGTTATCCAGCTAACTTAACCGGATAGAACTGAAGTTTGGCTTAAGTAGGCTGGAATGCCTCTTGGAAACGTAGGCTGGAATGCCTCTTTTTTATCCAGCAAGACTGTAGCCAGAAAATGACTTAGTCAGCTAAAATCTAGCTGAATAACTGGCTCAATATTCAAAGACTTGCCATTTAGATGATAATTTGTGAGTTATCTGCCTAAATGGCTTTGAATGTTGATCTCCCCCAGTCTTTTGGAATTTTTCTTCAGCTATCACCAGAGCTAAAAATCCACCACCCACCCTCTCCTGAAACCCATTGCAAAATGGTGCCTAGCTGAAAGTTGCTTTCACTTTGAGCTTAAGAAAACAAGAAGTCGCTGTCAATCCAGGCAATTCCAGCTAGGATAGCCTGGTAAAAAAAAAACCAACAAAAAAAAAAAACTTCAGCTTCATTGGTCCTGCTTTGTGAGGGGTGACCCAATTTTTATTAAATTTTATTAACCTTCAAACTAGGGTGAAGTGAGCAAACTCATGCATGACTTATGTGGGTTAATCTAAACCATTTACAATTCAGCGTGAATATTTGGATCTTAATTTTTTAATGTATTTTATTGGATGAAAGCATGCACATGCCTTATTTATTTATTTAAGCATTGTATATACTGTCATTCCTAATAAAGATCCTAACGGTTCACAAGAGATATTCATAGTTTGATGAGACATTCATTATATGGGTCTATACATTTATAGGGTCAGATCAATACATTCATGACTCAGGTTGATACTTGATACTGTTTGAGAAGGTGATGAACATCAATAATAGTGCTGTTGTAATAACAAAAAGCAGAAGAGAAAATAACATGGGGGAAGAGTTACCATCATGGCTGACCTGTGAGTTCTCTCCTTTTGAGATCCTCTGATGTGGTGCGAGAATGGGTATGAAAAGGAAATGGAATACAACATCCTGACCCCTCTTACCTCCTCCTATGGTTGGTCTTATTGATCGGCACTTTCAGCGTCTAGGAGAGGTTGTTATCCTTGATTAGACTCCGATGGTGGCTGGATTGCTGAAAGCCTTGTTGAGCTTGGGAATAAGAATGCCACACCCCCCACCCCTTTCCACTGCAAATAACATGAGAAATAGTGGCCAGTAGTGGAGTCCCTGAAGCACCGAGTGATGACACAGGAGTCTTCTTTGCTGCTGGGTTTGCTGAGGATGTTTTGGTGTCTTGGAGGCATCTATAGAACTAGAGAATTTTGGAATGCCCCAGTGCTCCCCCAGCAGTGTGGCTGAGGTGTGAATGCAGGTAGAGGCCACAATGAGACTGGGAAAAGCCCAAAAGGAGCTAGCTGCTATCGCAGAGGTTAATGTTCCTTGGTTACCGGTCCCAGTAAAGTTTGTAACGTCTGCACTACCTACCCACTGCCAGATGTTTCTCTCAGTCAAGCGAGGTCATTCTTTGCCAAAATGGAGGCTTCTTTGACTGGCTGAATTTGCCAAATGTGCATTTTTAATAAAGAAGCTAACCTTTTTCCTCATGAGCAGGAAATTAAGAAGCAGAGATGACCATTTGACACAATGCGAGAAAAATCAATTGACTTTGTATGTGTCTAGTGCTACTCTTATGTGGGATAATTTGTCACTTTGAATTAGCTGGAGATTGTGGCTAATGTTTCAAATTATAACTTATGCTTTGTTAATTTTCCAAACTTTTTAACTGTGACACCCTCGGAGATTTTTTATTTAATGTTCTTAGGTACCTGCCTGAAGCATTTCCACCAGTTTCAGGAATTATGTGAATGCATTCAGAAGGGTGGCCACCCTGAAAGGAGAGAGGCCAAAGAAGGAGATTTGTTTATGGATATTTCAGACCAGAGTTAGGCCTGCCCTCATGTGCCACAGACAGGTCTGGTTTTCAGCATATCCACCATGAATATGCATGGCATATATTTGCATGCGCTGCCCCCCACTGAATGCAGATATATATCATGGATATCCTGAAAACTGGACCTGCTTGCGGCAATTGAGGACCAGAGTTGCACACCCCCAGTTTAGTCATATTACAATGTTTTCGGAATCCTTATTAGAAGGCTGGGAGGGAGGGTACAGGAATCTCCTTCAAAGCACCTTAAGGGACCCGCCACAGCTATCAGGCCCCGTCTTCCTTAAGGGTTAGCCTGACAAGGGATTCTGGGAGAAGGGAGGCTCCCCTCACCGTACCATGAGGAGTCTGGGTCCAGGGGGTGAGGGAGGCCCTGGGGAGCAGGCAGGAACCTGCTATGTGTTTGATGCTGTTTTCTTTCAGAACTTCAAGGTGAGCTGCATTTACTTTCGGTTTTGGTTTTGCACTGTGAATAAAACTGCCCAGAAGGACACAGCCAGAGTCTGCCTCCTTATTCCTCCTGGCGATTACCCAAGCCGCTATCACCCAAGCTGCTACAGGGGATTCTTAGGGTCCCCCTCCTCATTTCTTTTGCTTGGGAGCCTGACCAGATCCTGTTTTCATTGTAAGAACCCTTTGTGCTACCAGGATAAGGCTAAGCCTGAGTAAAGTTATCTGGAGTAAGCGCAGGGCCCTTTCAAGTCATTTCAGCCCCTTTTAACCCTTGAGGCTCGACCTTTCTTGGAAGTTTCTTATTAAATGTGTTATTCAACATGGGGGTAATCATTCTTCTTTTTATGACCCTGATCAATTGAGAGAGTTTATTGAGCAGAGGCAATCCAAGGCTAATGTTACATCTTGAACTGCTGGTTTCGGGGACGTGCGTACATTGTTACTCTCCTAGCCAGCCTCTGCTGATGATTTATTTCCCGTTCTTTGTTTTTCTTTCCATTCCTCCTCCTCTTCTTCTTTTTGTGGACTTTAATTTCCTGAGGGTTTTATCATATATTTCACGGGGTGCCTTTTTTTTTGTTTATTTTTATTTCAATTAATTACACTCAAGATATAGTTCATTCAGCATTGCTGCTTTGTTTATCTATGTTTGAAATTATAAATAAATCATTAAAAAAAAAAAGTGTAAAAAATAACATCGCTGGTCCCAGATCTCATATTTTGTTTTGCCTCTTAG
The DNA here is from genome assembly GCF_901001135.1 of Rhinatrema bivittatum. Classification (NCBI taxonomy): domain Eukaryota; kingdom Metazoa; phylum Chordata; class Amphibia; order Gymnophiona; family Rhinatrematidae; genus Rhinatrema; species Rhinatrema bivittatum. The sequence continues at coordinate 28,548,943 of NC_042615.1, read as the reverse complement.
TTGCACGCTTAATATACAGTAATCCTAGCCATCAAATAATCTCGGTCTGCTGCACTCGCACAATATTGCAGAACAATGAATTACAGAGGATGCATTGCAGGATAAAAACTTGAGTTTGAACTTGGTCCAGATGCAAATATAATCCACTTGGGAGTTTGCCTCCCCTTTCTTTGTTCTTTTTGAGCAATTGAACTGAAGCTGCTGGGCCTCTGTGAATGTTTTGCTAGCTGCAACCTGGTTATTTCCAAGGGTTCAGAAGAATTAAGGAGGACCCATACACATCTCAACCAGGCAGACTAAATGAGCCACGTTGGTCTTTTTCATCCATCATTTACTGTGTAGAGGTGGGAAGTCATTTGCAATGAAATAGGAAATAAAGATGATATTCCCTATTGCGTTGCATTTCAGGAATACCAAACAAATGATAGGAAAACCCAAAATGTTGTGTCTTTTCCTAATGGTTTTATTTTGGGGGGGAGCCAAAGTCAGGTTTAAAAAAAAACAAAACCAGCCAAAATGTTCCCCAACCCTTTTCCCACCAGCAGAGCCCTCCTCCGCCCACTATAACCCCCCTCCAGAGCCCCCCCTCCCTGCAGGGCTAACCAAACATCTTTGGTGGTCTAGCGGGGCTGGGGGGGGGTCAGGAGCAACCTCTGCTCCCAGGCCAGCAGCTGCCATTAGTCAAAATGGCACCATCGCCCTTTGCCCCATCATGTACAGGAGCTGCCCAATGGCTCTGGTAAGTAATGCCTGTCACATGGTGGGGGCAAAGGGAAGCTGGCACCATTTTGACTAATGACAGCCACCGGCCTGGGCACAGGTCACTTCCGGGCCCCCCTTCAGGGACCACCAGGGGTTTTTGGTGTGTCCTGGGGAGGTCGGAAAGGTGAGGGCGCTCTGCTGGTGTGCGGTTCCATATTTTCATAAATGGGAAGGTTGGGGTGGATTCTGTGGGGGGATTTTTTTTAAACAAAATGAGGACACAAATAAAAAAAAAAAGTTCCAGGGTAGACCTGAAATGGCCCACCCCCAGAATGTAAATGAAACAACTCCAAAATGTCGGTGGTACCACCCCCTACTGCACTGTGATATTATACTGAATAGAAAGTGATTGGGAGAAGGAACTTGATGATGACCCGTTTTCTTAAGGGCTCCTTAAGTTTGGTGTAATACCTTTTCTATAGCACTGTAACATGGGAAGGAGAATTTCATATAACTTATGTGGTACTTAAAACACATAAGTTACACCGATTTTGAAAGCTTTGAAAATTATGCTAAAAGAATCACACAAATCCATCAGCAGAGAGTCACTTCTGTACTTTGCAACACATAATTTGTGGCTAGAGAATTTATGCACCTGCTTTTTAAAATCAAACATGTGCCTGCAATTAGGGAGTCTATAGGAAACTCCCTCAGACTACCTTAAGGGACAGACACAGCTGTCTTGCCTGGTCCTCCTTAAAATCCAGACCCACAGGGAATCCTGGGTGAAAGGGAGGAGCCTCTCACCAGGGCCTAGAATGTTTAGAGAGGCCCTGGAGAGCAGGCAGGAAGACAGCCATAAGAGCATAAGAAATTGCCATGCTGGGTCAGACCAAGGGTCCATCAAGCCCAGCATCCTGTTTCCAACAGAGGCCAAACCAGGCCACAAGAACCTGGGAATTACCCAAACACTAAGATCCCATGCTACTGATGCAATTAATAGCAGTGGCTATTCCCTAAGGGGTAGATTTTTAAAGTTATGCGCGGGCCTAGATTTGTTTGCGCAACCCGGCGCAAACAAACCTACGCCTGATTTTATAACAGGCTGCGCGTATATTATAAAATCCAGGATCGGCACATGCAGGGGGGTGCACAATTGTGCAACCTGTGTGCGCCAAGCGAGCAGCCTGCCTCCATCCCCTCCGAGGCCACTCTGATTTTTTTTCCGCCCCCCCCCCACCTTCCCCTCTCTTCCCCTACCTAACCCATCCCCAGCCCTAACTAAATCCCCCCCCCCCCCTACCTTTGTGCAGAAAGTTACGCCTGCCTGAGGCTCAGGAGCTGGTTTGGAGGCCTCTGTCACACCACTGGAACGCCCCCGGGCCGGCACCACGCCCATGGCTCCATGCTACCCACCAACATGCCCCCTACATGCCCCCCAAGCAAAGCCCTGGGACTTACACACGTCCCGGGGCTTTGTGTGCGCCGGAGGCCTATGAAACATAGGCGCGCAGGGCTTTTAAAATCTGCCCCTAAGTAAACTTGATTAATAACAGTTAATGGACTTCTCCTCCAAGAACTTATCCAAACCTTTTTTGAACCCAGCTACACTAACTGTACTAACCACATCCTCTGGCAACAAATTCCAGAGCTTAATTGTGCGTTGAGTGAAAAAGAATTTTCTCCAATTAGTCTTAAATGTGCTTCTTTCTTTCGAACTTCATGGAATGCCCCCTAGTCCTTATTCGAAAGTGTAAATAACCAATTCACATTTACTCGTTCAAGACCTGTCATGATCTTAAAGACCTCTATCATATCCCTCCTCAGCCGTCTCTTCTCCAAGCTGAACAGCCCTAACCTCTTCAGCCTTTCCTCATAGGGGAGCTGTTCCATTCCCTTTATCATTTTGGTCACCCTTCTCTGTACCTTCTCTATCGCAATTATATCTTTTTTGAGATGTGGCGACAAGAATTGTACACAGTATTCAAAATGTGGTTTCACAATGGAGCTATACAGAGATATTATGACATTTTCCGTTTTATTAACCATTTCCTTCCTAATAATTCCTAACATTCTGTTTGCTTTTTTGACTGCTGCAGCACACTGAGCTGATGATTTTAAAGTATTATCCACTATGATTCCTAGATCTTTTTCCTGGGTGGTAGCTCCTAATATGGAACCTAACATCGTGTAACTTCAGCAAGGGTTAGCCTACACTAAAACCTGGTATGTTTGATGTGCGTGCTACCTGTATTTAAAGTAAGCTGCATTCTTGGTTTTGATTTGCTTTGCACTGTAAATAAATTGCACATAAATGAAACAATCAGTCTGCCTCTTTATTCCTCTTGGCTGGTGGTAACTGTGGGATCTTAAGCAGGAAACACAGGCAGGAGCCACAGCTGCAGCAGCAGAAGAAAAAAAAATCCCTGCATTTTTATTTTTCCTGGGACCTCCCATTTCCACTCACCTATCTGAAACTACAACAGGCCAAAGGGGTAGCCTTCCTGTGTAGTCAGGGTCGAACAGGCCAGCAGGTTTTGTTTACTTGGGTTTATTTTCCCCCTCTCCTTTCCCCAAAGTGATACCCAGTTTGGAGGCAGTTCGGAAAATAGGGAAGATGAAGCAAGTGATCCAGGTCCTGGCTACAGGGCAGCAGCAATTGCAGAACACCCTACAAACTCAAAATGACAAGGCCACCTCCTGTATCACCAGTCATACTTAAGATGGCACCCGGAGAAAACCCCGAGCATTTCCATATGAACATTGTTTGGCAGGAGGCCAGAAGATAGGTGGACTATCTATCTGGGGAACTTTCTTACAGAGAGCAGTCAAGCTGCCTTCCAAATCGCCAACCTGGATAGAAGGGCTACATATGCCAAAGTCAAAACAGCCATTCAAAAGAGGGCGGGACTTACCCCAGAAACCTACAGACAGCAATTTCGACAAGGATTTCTTCAACCAGAGGAAAACCCGCAGAACCTTTTCCACTGACTTGAGGATGTGGTTTGGAAGTGGCTGCACCCGGAAGTGAAAACCAGGGTGGAGGTAGCCAACACAATTTTGCAGGAACAGTTCCTAGATGGCCTAGAATACCTTATGTGGCAGTGGATGTGCAGATACCTGAACCTTAAGTTAGAGATGGCGCGGGAAATGCCAGAGACCTATTACCAAGCTTAAGCCATCCCTAAAACACCACAGGCTCAGGGAAGACCTCCCGACCCGGGTTGTGGACAGAGTTTTAAAGACAGGAGACCCTAATAGCAGATGGAGCCAGACAGGCTGGACTTTATACCTGAACCACAAAAACCCACGGGACTACCATGATTTAGCTGCAATGAGAGGCTTCATTTTGCATGAGACTGTCCCTGCAGGGAAGAGGAACTAATGTACTTTAATGCCATGGCCCCACACTTTTATAATTTCATGGATGTCCCTAGCCAGGTAGTCTCTACTTTTGTGATTGTGGTGCATGACATTCAAACCCAGGCTTTGGTGGACTCTGGGAGTGTGAAAACGCTTATCCAAAGAGATCGTAAAGCTATGACAGAGTAGTGACTTTGGCATGGATCCATGGGGACCAAAGGCAGAATCCAACAAGCAAGTTACAACTGAAGATCCCGGTCAGCCAAGACAAAATAGAGGTGGGAGTTCTTCCTTGACTACCCTATCCCATGGTGATAGGATGAGATTGTCCAAAATTTGGGAGCCTGTAGAACCAGCTGCGACAAATTCATTCAGCTACAAAAGAGAATTTAGTTTCCAAAACTTTTTCCCTTAGAAGAACTCAGTCTTGTTTCATAAAGACACTAACTTTCTAAGGCCCAGAAACAATGCTGATAGGACAAATGTATTTATGCTGTGAATTTAGAGGCAATGGGTGAGGAATGGTTGGAGTCAGAGGAAGAGCACCATCCCACCCAGAATATCATAACTAGCCCCTTTGAATAGGAGAATGGGAGTTACTTGGGAGCATCAGGTGGGCCCAAGGGGAGGATTGATCTTTTAAGTGGGTCCAAGAGCATATTCAGACGGTGGATGGAAAGCGAGTCCCTGGAGAACAGGTTACAGACCCCAGTCCTCCATATTTTGTAATGAAACAGGACCTACTATACTAACTTACAAAGGGATCTGTGGAAGGGGAATTGATATAACAACTCCTGGTTCCCAAACTATATCACGAAAAGGTCATGCAACTAGCACACAGTTATCTTCTAGGGAGTCACCTTGGGGAGAAAAAGACTCAAGTGAAAATATTAGCACTGTTCTATGGGCCTGGCTTACATAAACAGGCTGATCCTGCCGTACCTACCAGCTCGGAAGAACTGGTGGCACCTCTGATACCAATGCCCATTATTGAGACCCCTTTTGAAAGGGTTGACATAGACATTGTGGGAGCCACTAGAGAGATCTACTTGAGGAAATAAGTGCATCCTTGTCATTCTGTACTATGCTGAAGATATCCAGAGGCAGTACCGCTACCGAACATGTTGACCTTGATGGGGGCAACTGCCCTAATGGAGGTTTTTTCATGATTCAGGCTGCCCAAGGAGATCCTGCCAGATCAGAAGACCCCATTCATGTCCAAGGTAATGAAACAACTCTATACCTTGCTTAAAATAAAAACTGAGCAGGAAGCCAGTCTATGCTAAAATCTGCTATGTTTGATGGGCAATACTACCTGAAATTAAGGTGAGCTTCATTCTTTGTTTAGATTGGCTTTGCACTGTAGCTAAATTGTACATAAAGGAAACAGCCAGAGTCTTTTTCCTTATTCCTCATGGATGGTTCCCAAGCTGCTATCGCCCAAGTTACCACACCTGCATATTCAAACTCTATCACCCAGAACCTCTCTTTTCTGTTTGTATACAAGTATGCATGAAATTAGGTTATGCCCATGCTTTTATGTGCCCACACCATGGACAAGTTTATAACAATATATTTACTGGGGATGTGCATTTGTTTTTTTAGCAATTCTGTTTTTAGTATGCACTGAATTGAATTAGTGCACGCTAAAACAAAAACAACCCCCCCAAAATAATGAAACAAATAAAAATGAAACAAAACAGGAAAAATACATTTTCTAGGTGCACATTTATATTATTTATCTATATAAATCTGTGTTTTATACACATAATTGGCTTTGAAATTTCAGCTCAAAATGCTCTAAGCAGTTTACAATTAATTCATAAAATCTTACAAAAATTACAAGAAGAATGAAGTAGCCTCTGAAGAGGGGCTCAACTATGTACATTAGGGATGTGCGAAGCCCGAACCTATCGTTTTGGGCTTCGTTTTCGGCCATACATGGGAAATTTCATATTTCCCGCAGTTTGGACCTTTAAAATTCAGGGAGACCCGAATTTCGTTTTAGTGCGCACTAACTCCTGTTAGGGCGCGCTAACATTTTTTCGTTGTTATGGTGTATCCAATTTCTTAATGAATGAGAGAAAAATCGAAACTAACTGCGTGTACCTGTCAAAGAGAATGTTACAGGTAAAAAAAAATGTCATTAGCATAAAATATGTACTCTAACCCCAGATCAGAGAGGGCAAGGAGTTTACAAACTGGGGACTTGTAAATATTAAACAGGACTGATCTCTGAGAGACCACTGTGGTGACTGCAAGCCATTCAGAGACTACTCTGAGCCCATTCTAATTTGCTACAATCAGTCAGTTACAGAGATGTGCAGGGGAAAAATTGTTTTCATTTTTGGTTTATTTTCAGGAGGTTCTTTTCCCATGAATTTTGGTTCATGGATTGTTTGATTCATTTCATATGTGAGAAAAAAAATCGAATCAAACAATACATAAAAAAATAATGGCTAAATAAAAAAGAGGCTTCTCACTCTTCTGCCCGCCCACCTGGACAAATGCCAGGGACAGGATCCCCCCAACTTTCACAGTTTGGTGGGGATCCACCTGCGAAGCCTAGGCCCAGGCCAAAGCCTCACTCTTACGTAGGCTGAAACCACAGTAGGTCACCATGACCTCAGGCTTAGCCTACTCAAGGCTGATGCCTCGGTTGGACCTAGGCCCAATGCCACGACTCAGTCCAGGTGCCGGGTCCCAATGCAGGGATCTCATCCTGGACCCAGGCCTGATATTGAGGCCTGTAATGGAGGCTCGGTCCTGACACTGGGCCTAGGCCCGGATCAAAGTCTGACGCCCCCTTTTTGATATACGGAATTCCCATACAATTGCTGTATATCAACATGTCGCTATCCACTGGGGTAAATGCACAAAAGTTTACTCCTGTGGGATCACAACACATGGTATCAGAAGAAAAAAGCAGGTGACGCAAGAGTTATTATGAGGCCTGGGCTCTGGGCCTGACTCTAGGCTGAGGCCCAGGCCCAGGTATTGTGATCTGGCCTCCAAGCCTGGCCCTAGAATTGGACCCAGGCCCAGGCATCGGGACAGTGTTGGGCCTGAGTCCAAAATCTAGCCTAGGCTGAGTGCAGGCATCGGGAACCTGGCCTCTGAGTCGGGTTGCGGTGTGGAGCCTAGGTTCAGGCTGAAGTACCAGTGAAGGGACCCGGCCACTAGGCCGGGTCATGGCGTCAAGCCTGGGTCTGATCGCTGGCCTAAATTGAGGCCTCTGGGTTGGGTCACAGCATTGGGCCTAGGATTGGGCTGAGGCCAGTGGGATGATTCTCCTAATGAAACCAGCAAGATCTCCTAGAGTTTTCTATAATTCCAATATGTCAACTCATCGTATCTGCTGTGTCCTACAATCATAGGAATCATCTGCATAATTTCCAATTCTGAGGGCACATTGGAATGCTCTAGCCTCTAAACAGCACAAAAGTCAACAAAGCACATTCAATTATGCATGAAGGATCACAAAAAGGAGCTGCTGCTTTGTAGCAATCCTTCGTGAGTACAACAAAGTGCATACATGCCACAGCATGCAACAGCCCTGGTGTAACCATCAGTCTTTTAATCTCCCTGCTGCCGACGTCACTGTTTTGTGTGTGCACCCTGAAAAAATGAAATAAACATGTTAATACATAGGACCTGTTATGCCTGTCAGTTGCAGATGGCTGCGACCGCATGTACTTACTTCCTGCACCACTCTCCTGCCCTCCTCTGGTATGCTCGTGGCATGGGCCAGTCTCCACCACCTTGTTCCCCAGGACTGCTCATGGCGGCCTGGACGCCGCCACCACCCACGTCGACTTCGGGCCTTCCTAGGCATGCACGCGTGCCACAAGCTCTTCCTTTGAAGCCTCTTCAGCGGGAACCTCGGGGGCGTCCCTGGTAGATGATGTCATTGGACCTGAGTATTTAAGCTCCACTCACCCTCTGCTAGCTGACATGGCAACAAGTTCCGTACATCTCTACATCTCCTGCCTTCGTGTTCCTGTGGCTACGCTATCGGGCTCTTAGACTTGGATCCTGTCTAGTGCTCTCCTTCGGGGATTTGTCCTGGCCTACCCCGCTCCTTGGGCTGGCCCCGCACCTCCTGGGTCCTATTCTGCAAGGCCTCCTGCTCCTCGGGATTATCCCTAGAACACCTCTGCATCCCGTGAGTTCTACCTTAGGGCTTTGCTGCTCCTCAGGGTTGTGCCTGTGTTCTGTACTAGACTGTCTGTGCCTCCCTGCTCCTCGGGGTTGCGCCTACGTGTTACTCAAGAGACTGTCAGCGCTCCCCTGCTCCCCGGGGTAGTGCTCTCGTGCTTCATTGCGACTGTCAGCGCCTCCCCTCTCCTCGGGGTCCCGTCTACGTGCTACACTGAGACTGCCGGCACTCTGCCGTTCTCCATACTGTGCACTAGTCACCAGTAGAGACCTGGCTCGGGCTTCCCTGCTCCGCGGGTTGGCCTACGTCATCACATCAGCACCTTCTATGCTGTGCAGCTCCGCCCCTCGGGACTGCCTCTCTGGAGTACCTGCCGCATGGCCAGTCTCACGCCTCCCGCTCTGCGGTCTGCCTGGTGCCTTCCCCTTTGGGGTCTCAGCCCAGGTATTGCCTCCAGCCTGCCTCCCTACTGGGGTATTCTCCCGGCTCCTTGGGTCCTCTCCATAGCTTCGCCTAGAGCTCCCCGCTGTGCCTATCCTCACCTCCTGATGGTGTGGACCTGTGGGTCTCCTCCTCACAGGTAGCAACAACTCACATCTCGGTCCAAAGGTCCACATACCCACAAATTATAAAAGGACCCTCAATGTAGGGTTCAGTACTCTATTGTCAATGGCTTGAAGTGAAACGTTTGTAAAAGGGAGAAGTTCTCTCCCACCACTTCTCATACTGGAATGTTAGAGAAGCAAAAGTGTTAAAGCTGTGGCACCAGATGAACTGTTCCAGGGCATTCCCTTATGATTCTACAAATTCCAGCCCAATGACCTCACTGCTCCAATCAACCCAACAGCTTATGGCCACTTTGCTTAACATGCTGCCTTGAATTTGTACCACCTGATATTACTGCCCTCTTGAGCACCCTTTGTAAATGTAATTTTTATCATCTCAAGGGCTTGCCATGAGAGGTCAAATATCATCAATAAGCATATAAATAGCCAGGGTTGCCATCTAAATAATGAGCTTGGCCTTCAGAGGGATTATCTAGTTTCATTTTTTTTTATAAACATGCAGATTCTTTATATCAAAATAATCTATTTGTCCACTACAGTGTCAACAAAGTCCTAAACAAAAATGACTGTATATTTGTTTATTTTTTCTTCAGGATTAGTCCATAAGGAAGCTGGGAAAGGAACAAGGTATCAATCATTGTAGGCAAAGCATAGCAGGACTAATAGACCCCTTCATAATTTAATGAATCATTTCTGGCAGGGAAAACATTAGGAGCACGCTTCCCCCAATTATAACATTAATGCAGAGCAGTTTTGCAGACACTGGCACTGAAATGCAATATTAATTGCTATCCTCAATGCCCTGTAAACAGGAAATTCTGGATCCCTCCAGCATAAAGATCTCATCCTTAAATCTAATAATATTTGCATCCTATTTACTTGGAAATCCAAGTCAGTTTCACGCTGATTTGCTGCTGACTGAAATGTTGCTTTTAAATCCAGATTTACTCATACTGGTTTGGATTTATGAATATGCATGCAGAATTGAATGATTCAAAGATAAAACAAATCTTTGCTTCTTTTATGAATCTGCAAACATCTGTGTAATTCCGCCCGCCCCCACCACCACCGATGATCATAGGCCAATGTTTCGTCTCACTTTCTCTGACCTACAATGACTATAGAAGGGGGTATGGAGTTTGTAGACTGTGACAAGAAAGCAGCATAATTTTTTGCTGAATAGGTCCTTATCATAGTTATATAGCATCTGTCAATGTGGCCACTTGGGAGGAAAGGGATGTGAGGGATGTATTTGATACTGATAAATTCCTTCTAAGAATAAAATTATGATAATGTATTCATGTCACTCGGCCATTCATTTTATATTAAAGCAATGCATTATGTTAGTTTTCTTTCTCATCCCACCAATGGCTGAAGAAAGAAGAGAGTGAGGCATATTGTGAGTTAGTGTGTTGGTGAGTGAGAGAGGGAGTGTGTGAGCGAAAGAGTGAGTAACTGAGACAGGTAATGTGTATGTGAGTGAAAGAGCATGTATGAGTGAAAGAGTGAGAGTGTGTGGGTGTGGGTGTGGGTGTGGGTGAGGGAAAGAGGAATCATGTGTGTGCATGAATAGGAGAGTGAGCAGGCCTGGTAATACCAGGTGTGCAAACTATGCAATTCCATGGGATGGTACATTCAAGTGAGTTCAATCACAAATCTCGCCCCAATACCACTGTATTCCAGTCACCCTGATATGTATATCCACAATTCAAACAACAATGGTTCAACTGGTCAATCTCAATTCCTTACAATGCCAAAGCCCACTCAAAATTTCATATGTAGGCCCCTTACTCTCAGGGTCTGTAATGACTTCAGACTCTAATCTGGTATAGGGTCACCTTTACTTTATATTATTATAACAACAATTTTTCTAATTTTTTGTGTCCAATTTTTTAAAAAAACATTCTCTCACAACGTGCTGCTGGATTCTTAGTGCCAACTTTAGGTTGAATTTTTAACACCACCTTTAGTTCACAAAATACTATGTTTGCCAAACAAGCAAAGAATTTGAATACTCATCCATTGGAAGTTCCCTTGACACGATCGTGTTTCGGACAGCGTCCTCCCTCAGAGGATTCACTGTAATTTCAGCATTCTTCCGAGAGCATCATCCATAGTCCAGCACTTCGAATTCAGGCTTCTGTTTCTTTATTCAACCCGCGCGGTTTCTCCTAAACCACGCTCGCTTTTAGCATGGCGGCTCTTCAGAAAGTTTATTTATGGACACATCCCCCGAAGTGATGTCATCAATTTCTGAGTTCTCTCTCACATCAGGTATATTCGCTCGAGTTCTCTCTCACGTCGGTTGAAATTGCTCGAAACTCATGTTGTCATCGATCTCTGAATCCTCTCTACCATAGGATATATTTGCTCAAGTTCTCTCTCATGTCAAACATAATGGCTTGAGTTTCACATTTGGAGTCCCAGTTTCCGGAAGTGATCACAACCTCACATATCAAATGTATATATTCGAATCTCACATCAACCCCTTATCGGTGTAAATTATGTATCTTCATTCAATTCAGTGAGCTCCCACAGGTCGGCTTTGTAATCCGACACTGTCAATTCTCTCGCTCGCGCTATTTTCTTCCAACAGAACAACATAGTACGATCCAAGTCAGATGATGATACCGTTCTTCATCACATTCCTGGGCATTGTACCGATCATATCATCACACATCCACATATTTCCTCGAGTCAATGTCATATACTTATAGATCCAGATATGGCCTTAAAGATGCCGACATCAGTCTGATATCCATATTCATTCTGAACAAATCTCTTGCTCGAGCTATTTTCTTCCAACAGAACAACATAATACAATCCAAGTCAGATGTTGATACCGTTGTTCATCACATTCCTGGACATTGTCGAATAATCACACATCCCCTATTTCCTCGAGTCAATGTCCCATACTTATAGATCCAGATATGACCTTACAGATGAAGAGTGCCGACATCAATCTTCAAGTCTGATATCCATATTCATTCTGCACAAATCTTATGCCGGCCCTTACACTTCAGATCAAAGAATACCAATTCATTTTCTCATTCAATCCCAATGGATCTATAGTTTGCAAGGTGTAAATCCAGTACTGCTCACATCTGTTTAACCGCATTTGAATGTCCCCACCACAGGGACTAACCTGTACTTGTTCCAATACCAGCCATTGTAAATCTGTGAACAAATGATGAAATTGGACACAATGCTGAAATAAAGGAGCTGTCAGTTTGAGAGTTTTTATACAACTCCTATGTTCAATCAACCTTGTTCGAATCTTCCTCTTAGTCCGCCCTACATACAAAAGTCTGCATGGGCACTGTATGATGTAAATTACACCTTCTGATTCACAAGTAGTTCGTGTCTTCAAATTGATCACCCTGTCTGAATCAGGCACTTGCCACTGATCACCGGTAAGAGCAGAGGCACACATATCACAATGGGCACATCTTTGATAGTCCCCTCTTTCTAGAATCCTTCCTGACGCAGCATAGGTGGATTTTACTATCAAATCCTGGATGTTTTGACATCACTTCCAATGGATGAGTATTCAAATTCTTTGCTTGTTTGGCAAACATAGTATTTTGTGAACTAAAGGTGGTGTTAAAAATTCGACCTAAAGTTGGCACTAAGAATCCAGCAGCACGTTGTGAGAGAATGGTTTTTAAAAAAATGGACACAAAAAATTAGAAAAGTTGTTGATATAATAATAAAGTAAAGGTGACCCTATACCAGATTAGAGTCTGAACTCATTACAGACCCTGAGAGTAAGGGGCCTACATATGAAATTTTGAGTGGGCTTTGGCATTGTAAGGAATTGAGATTGACCAGTTGAACCATTGTTGTTTGAATTGTGGACACACAAGTGAGTGACATCAGCGAAGAGAGGGAGAGGCCCTCTATGGCTTCTGGCAAAGTCCATCCTACTGGCTACTGAAGAAAGCAGAGCATGAGGCCATGCACAACCCATCTTGCCAGTAACCAAAGAAAGGAAAACCCAAGACCCCAGTCAGCAGTTGGCAGAGCCCATTCCACCAGCAGCTGAAGAAAGAAGAAAGTGAGACCCTGGTAAACTTGCTGGTGGAACTCATCCTGCTGGTGACCAAAGAAATGAGAGAAAGTCTGGCATGAGTGATCGAGTGTGAATGAGTGAGTGAGGGTATGTGTGTGTGCATGTGTGCCAGTAAGAGAGGGTGTGTTTTTGAGAGAATGAGTATGTGTATATGTCTGTGTATGTGTGTGTGCGAGAGAGAGGGGATAGGAAACAGTAAAAGACTGCCTATGTGAGAGAGAAAGTAAGCATGAGAGACAGGAACATCTGTGTGTGTGAGCAAGAAAGAGCATGAGAGGGAACATAAGTGAGTGGGAGTGTGTGTGTGTGAAAGAGAGAGTGTGACTGTTTGAGCGAGTATATGTGAGAGCATGAGCATGTTCATGTTTGTGTTAGGGACAGTATATGTGAATGAACATGTAACTTAGAGAGGGTAAGTATATGTGCGATAGAGGATAAAGTTTTCATGCTCCCTATCCCCACCTATTCCACAACAATCAAGGTGACTGAAAATTAAAAATTCCTATGGAAAGTGATTAATTTTTTATCCATATTAGTTTTCATATTGGGTGTGTTTGATGTGTCTGCAGTTTTAAGCAAATTTTTAAAAATTCTGAACTTTTAATTAGATGTTCTGTTTGTCAGCCTTTTTGTAATATGTTTTTACTATTATGATAGACAATTTATATGTTATTACTGTTTGTTGCACAGCTTGTTTTGGTTTCCAGTTCAGTTTTTGTCTGCAAATTGATGTTTATACTTTATAATCTCTTTATCTGTATCTTGTGAGGGTCTGTCTATGTTCTGTATGTGTGACAGAGGTGAGATATTCTGCTAGCATGTAGTTTTTGTGTAGGGATCTGTAGCAACTTGGCTTATCCTTTTTTTTCCTAATATAAAAACATGCCATACTGGGTCAGAACAAGGGTCCATCAAGCCCAGCATCCTGTTTCCAACAGAGGCCAATCCAGGCTATACGAACCTGGCAAGTACCCAAAAACTAAGTCTATTCCATGTTACCATTGCTAGTAATAGCAGTGGCTAATTTCTAAGTCAACTTAATTAATAGCAGGTAATGGACTTCTCCTCCAAGAACTTATCCAATCCTTTTTTAAACACAGCTATACTAACTGCACTAACCACATCCTCTGGCAACAAATTCCAGAGGTTAATTGTGCATTGAGTGAAAAAGAACTTTTTCCGATTAGTTTTAAATGTGCCACATGCTAACTTCATGGAGTGTCCCCTAGTCTTTTATTATCCGAAAGCATAAATAATCAATTCACATCTACCCGTTCTAGACCTCTCATGATTTTAAACACCTCTATCATATCCCCCCTCAGCCATCTCTTCTCCAAGCTGAAAAGTCCTAACCTCTTTAGTCTTTCTTCATAGGGGAGCTGTTCCATTCCCCTTATCATTTTGGTCGCCCTTCTCTGTACCTTCTCCATCACAATTATATCTTTTTTTGAGATGCGGTGACCAGAATTGTACACAGTATTCAAGGTGCGGTCTCACCATGGAGCGATACAGAGGCATTATGACATTTTCTGTTTTATTAACCATTCCCTTTCTAATAATTCCCAACATTCTGTTTGCTTTTTTGACTGCCGCAGCACACTGAACTGACAATTTCAATGTGTTATCCACTATGGGCCACATTTTCCATCTGGATCGCACTCAATAAGGGACGTTTCACACCGAAAAGTCCCTTATCGCGTGCAATACCAAAATGGGGGCGAAGTGGGCCCCGGAAGAGGAGGAGTCGGGCCGTCACTGGGCCGATTCCGCGAAGACACCGCGGACGACGAAAAGGTAAGGCCCTTTTCACGTCCGAGTTCATGCCCAATAGCTACACCTTCTATGGTGGCGCTATTGGGTGTGAAACTGGCAGCTGCCGGCTAGCTCAGGCCCACACCCCGTTTCGGCCCCCCGCCCCTCATTCCCTAGAAAGTGAGGCTCTATGATGCCTAGATCTCTTTCTTGGGTTGTAGCACCTAATATGGAACCTAACATTGTGTAACTACAGCATGGGTTATTTTTCCCTACATGCATCACCTTGCAGTTATGCACAGAAGTTGTATTGGTGTAATATTTGCTCTATTGCCTTGGGAAGGGTTGTTTCTATTTGAGTGGGCACACATAGTGCTGTTTTGGTATAGGAGATTTACTATATTGCGATTGTACTTTAGTTTACTCATAACTTTCTGAGGGTCCAGCCCACACCCCAACATGTGATTCAACAGCTCTTATATCATAAAGGGTTCCAAGTGGTTTGTTTGTCTTTTTTTACATTGCTGCATGAATTTCTGCTTGGCATCACAATAATACATGTAAATATATGTGTTGTAATATTTTTTACCTCAAGAAGGCCGTCCTTTGAATGCCCTTTTCGTGTAAAGTTATAATTGCATGATTTTTTTTAATTGTATGGAGAGGAAGGCAGAGCACAAGATTGCAAGGTTCACATAATGCAACTAATAGCCTTGCACTGGCTCTGAAACCATCAACCTTGAACCTATTTTATCCTGTTATATGAGGTTGAAATCACTCTTACAAATCAGCACTGAAGAAATTGATTTTCTTGAGAGCTGATATATGTGAGTGATTTCAACCACCTTTAAAGAAGTTGATTGACATCTTACAAAAAATAAGTATTTGTATATGAAAAAATATATACAGTTGGCAGACTTATGATTACACTTTGACGCCCACTCTTTCAGGCTCCACTGCCCTAGCTTCCAAAGCCCCTCTTTGCAGCAGAAGAGGACCAGATGGGCATGCCTCATGGCGCGCAAACCTCTAACTCCTTTACTATAGATTTACTACAGATTTTATAGGAATTTAATTAAAAACAGGAATTAATAAATTGGGCAATGAGGTAGATAAAAGTGTTTTGAAGGTCATTGTCAGACAAAAATAATACAATTCAATAGACTGAAAGTACTTTAGATTAGCTTTACAACCCTATTCTCATAGATATTCTAACTCGACAGACAAATCAACAAAATTAAGATGCAGAAAATAGTCCAGCAGCAAGAGGGAGGATTTCCAGTCTTTTGCACTGAGTGCCAATTGTATGATTATCTCCCAGCCGATGAGAGGGTGAATGATGAGAAGGAACTAAGGGAGACAGAGAGGTAAATAGAAGAGACCTTCATGGACATATTGGTGAAGTCCCACCTCCAATCTGTGCTGCCTTGGAAGAGAAAGGTCACCTGGAAGGAAAACATCAACTTGGTGAGGCAGTAAGCAATCTTGTAGCTAGGACCTGTTCTCAAGGTGATGTAGTATCCTTTTGCACCAAGGATATGTCTTTAGTGACATATGCCCAGGAGGTAAGGGTTAGGACGGCCATTGTAGTTGGTGATTTGATTATTAAGAAGCTAGATATCTGAGTGGCTGGTGGATGCCAGGATCACTTGGTAACTTGCCTGCCTGATGCGAAGTTGGTGGTTCTCGTGCATCACATAGATAGGATTTTAGAAATTGCTGGGAAGGATCTGGCTGTCTTGGTACCTGTGGGTACCAATATTAGAAAGTGCACGAGGGAGCTTATGGAAACAAAAGTTTGGATTTTAGGTAAAAAGTTGAAACCTAGAATCTAGATGGTAGCATTCTCAGAAATGCTTCCTGTTCCACTTGCAGGATCCCAGAAGCAGGCAGATCTCCAGAGTGTCAATGCAAGAAGATGGTGCAAGGAAGAAGATTTTAGGTTTGTTTTGAAATGAGCATTGTTTTGGGGAAGAGGTGAACTTTTTCGAAAGGATGGCCTACACCTTAATCAGAGTGAATCCAGGCTGCTGGCACTAATCTTTAAAAATGAGGTAGCACGGCTTTTAAACTAGATGATAGGGGAGAGCTGATAGTCACTTAAAATACATGGTTTGGAATGAAATGTTTAACCTCTGTTTAATAAGCACATTGTTATACTTTTTGCACAATTGTTAAGAGTTACAATTTAAATTTTGTAAACCATTATGATGGCTTTACCGAATGACGGTATATAAAACTCAACAAATAAATAAATAAATGTATATAAGAGAGCAGGGAAATTAGGGCATCCCAGTAGAGAGGTTGCAATGAATGCTAAAGTGGACAAGGTGCCTTTAAGTAAAGAGCAGACAGATCAGAAATCTTCTGAATTACTCTGGTTAACTCTTAGGCAGGTTGTTAATATAAACAAAAAAAAACATACCATACTTTGAACTGTCTATATACAAATGCTAGAAGTCTAAAAAACATGGCACTGGCAACTCAGAGACCTCGTGGATGGAAGATAACCATCAACCAATGGGATATTGTGATACCAGGGTACAAATTATATCGAAATGATAGGATGGATCAAATTGGTGGAGGGGTGGCTCTATATAAGGAGGGTGTTGATTCAAACAAGTTAAAAGTTTACTGTCTTTTGCTCTTATTATCCTCATCCCCTCCTACTCCCCCTTGCAATGCCTCTCCTTCTGTTTGTATAATTTTGCTTGCGATATCCTAGCTCCCTCAGAACGTACAGTACATAAAGTCATTATTGTATATATCATATGGTCTTACACTGTTTATATATTAAGGTTATTCCCTGCCTGTACCTCCCCCAGGTACTGTTCCTAATTTGCCTTTCCTGCTTACTGCTTTCCTCCTCTGCTGCTGCTCTCTCTTCCCGTCTGCTCCTCCTTCCCCCCCCCTCCCTGTTTTTTGTATTTTCCATCCTTTTCAGTTATTTTGTAAACCGGCATGATGTCCCCACGAATGTCGGTGTAAAAAAGTTAAAGAAATAAAAGAAAAAAGTTCTGCAGGAAACAAAATGCAATGTTGAAAATTTTATGGATAGAAATTCCAGGTGAAAAGGGGAATAAAATAGCAGTGAGGTGTATTACTGTCCACCTGGTCAGAATGAACAAACAGACAATGAAAAGCTTAAAGAAATTAGATAAACTAAGAAAACCAGCAGCACAGTAATAATGGGTGATTTCAGTTACCCCAGGACTGACTGGGTGAATGTTACATCAGGACACTGTAGAGAGGTAAAGTTCCCAGATTAAATAAATGACTGCTTCATGGAGCAGCTGGTACAAGAACCTACAAGAGGGGAAACTATTTTAGACCTGGTCTTTAGTGGAAAACAGGATTTAGTGTGAGACATAACAGGGTTGAAGCTACTTGGCAACTAGTGATCACACCATGATCAAATTTGACAATACTGGAGGGAGGACACTAAAGAAATCTTCTGCAACAACATTTAACTTTCAAAAGGGTGACTATGATAAAATGAGGAAACTGATTAGGAAAAAACTGAAAAGCAGCTGCAAAGGTTATGAGTTTGCATCAGGCACGGATATTGTTTAATAATAGCATCTTGGAAAGCCCAGACTAGATGTATTCCATGCATTAGAAAAGGTGGAAAGAAGGCTAAACGACTACCGACATGGTTGAAAGGTGAGGTGAAAGATGCTATAATATCTAAATGAACATCTTTCAAGAACTTGAAAAGGGATCTGAATGAAAAAAACAGGATACAGCATAAGCACTGGCAAGTTAAATGGAAAGCATTGATAAGGAAGGGAAAGAGAATTTGAAAAAAGGCTTGCCAGGGAAGCAAAAACTCATATTAAATTCTTTGACCAGAACATTCAATATAAAAAGCCTGTGAGGGAGTCAATCAGACTGTTAGATAATCGAGGGATGACAAAGCCATAGCAGAGAGACTAAATGAATTATTTTCTTCGGTCTTTACTGAGAAAGATGTAAGAGATACCCCTGCTAGAAATGATATTCAAAGATAATGATTAAGAGAAACTGAAACAAAGTTCAGTGAATCAGGAAGATGTACTAGGGCAAATTGACAAAATAAAGAGTAGCAAATTACCAGGCCAGATGGTATACATCCCAGATTGCTGATAGAAGTGAAAAAGTAAAATTGTAGACCTGCTACAAATTTGTGAGCTATCATTAAAAGCATATATGGTGCCTGAAGACTGGAGGGTTGCCAGTGTAATAACAATTTTTCAAAACGGGATCCAGGAGCAATCCAGGAAACTGCAGACCAGTGAGTCTGACATTGTGCCAGGCAAAATGGTGGAAACCATCATAAAGAACAAAATTGCTGAACATATAGATAAGCATAGTTTAATGAGACAAAGCCAACATGGATTTAGCACAGGAAAGTCTTGCTTCAGCAATCTGCTGCATTATTTTAAGGGTGTAAATAAATATGTGGATAAAAGTGAGCAAGTTGATATAGTGTATCTGGATTTCTAGAAAGCATTTGACAAAGTCCCTCATGAGAGACGTCTTAGGAAATGAAAAAGTCATGGGATAAGTGGCAGTGTCCTGTTGTGGTTTGCCAACTGGTTAAAAGATAGAAAACAGAGAGTAGGGTTAAATTGTAAATTTTCTCAATGGAAAAGGTGAATAGTGGAGTGCCCCAGGGATCTGTTCTGGGACCACTGCTCTTTAATGTATTTATAAACAACTTGGAAATGAAAATGAGTGAGGTTATCAAATTTGCTGATGACACAAAATTATTCAAAGTTGTAAGTTCTAAGAAAACTGTGAGAAATTGCAAGAGGACTTTGCAAAACTGGAAGACTTATGCATATGGCAAATTACATTTAATGTGGACACGTGCAAAGTAATGCACTTAGGAAGAGTAACCCAAATTATAGCTACTCAATGCAAGGTTCCACATTAGGAGTCACAATTCAGGAAAAGGATTTAGGTGTCATCATTGACAATACATTGAAAATGTCTGCTCAGTGTGCAGCAGCAGTCAAGAAAGCAAATAGAATGCTAGGGATTATTAGGAGAGGAATGGAGAATAAAACAGAGAATATCATAATGCCTCTGTATCACGCCATGGTGCAATCTCATCTTGAATATTTTGTTCAGTTCTTGACACTGCATCTCAAAAAAGATATTGCAGAATTAGAAAAGGTTCAGAGAAGGGCAACCAGGATGATAAAGGGGATGGAACAATTCCCCTATGAGGAAAGGCTGAAGAGGTCAGGACTCTTCAGCTTGGAGAAGAGATAACTGAGGGAAGATATGATAGAGGTCTATAAAATAATGAGTGAAGTGGAACTAGTAAATGTTAATCGGCTGTATACTCTTTCAAAAAGCAAAAAGACTAGGGGGGCATATGATGAAATTACTAGGTGATAAGCTAATATGAGAAAATATGTTTTTACTCAAAGCATAATTAAACTCTGGAATTTGTTGCCAGAGGATGTGGTGAAAGCTATTAGTGTAAATTTTAAAACCCGATGTGTACATTAATTAGAGAATGCGTGAAGAGGTTGGACTTGCATGTGCTGAGTTGATTTTTAGAGTCTTTGAGATTTGCACATCTCCCACAGCGCACACATCTTGAAAGTTTTCAGAAAGGGGCGTGGCGTGGGCATTTCGGGGTGTGAACGAAAGATGTAAACCTTTAATACTGATGCAACCCAATGCACGAAGAGGCCCCCTGCTGCAAAACTTTACTTCTGTGGATGCTGTGTACGTTAAAATAAATTGAATTTTCTGTATAGGATGTTTTTTTCCTGGTGTATTTCAAAAATGAAAATTTAAAAAATAAAATAAAAACTAGGCATATCTGTGGTATTTTAAGGGTTGGGGCTAATTGAGGGAGTGAAGGCTATCAAATCAAGGGGGTTGGAAGACTTATCTCTTTACTGGGTTAACTGATAATGAACTGGTAAAACCGGGAATGGCGGCGCGCACACCCCTTTTAAAATTCCCTGATTTTTGCGGCAGAAGCGGGATTTGTGCACAGATGCATATGCCCAGTTAAAATTTGGCTCACATGTGCTTGGCCAAGCTATTTTATAATATGCATGCATATGTATGCATATGTTATAAAATGGCCGCATACCTGGACACAGCAAATTTATACGTGCAAATGTGCACATGCATATCGGTTTCAAAGTTGCCATCTCCATGTAGCTGCATTTAAAAATGTTTAGACAAATTCCTGGAGGAAAATTCCATAAGCCATTATTAAGTGGAGCTGTAGAAATCCATTGTTATTCCTGGGATAGCTTGGAATATGTCTGCCCCTTGGGATCCTGCCAGGAACTTGTGACCTGAATTGGCCTCTGTTGGAAACAGGACAGTGGGCTTGATGGACCTTTGGTCTGACCCAGTATGGCAACTCTTATGTTCTAAGTATCAATCACTCTTGATATAGTGTGGGTTCAGCCTGCTGACAAAGATATGATGGTCTATCCTATATGTAAACTATTCATGTTGGTTTAGCGTATTTATGAGTTTTTTTTATTCTGTTTTGTTACTGTTAGTGATGGCCATTAGGATGGATTTTATTCCATGGGTTTTCCTGAAGTTGGATTGGAGATGCTGCAGGATGATGTCTTCTTCTAGGAAGTGAAGGAGATAGAAGGCTTTTCCATTTTTTCCACTAGCTTGACAAGAAGGGAAGGCTTCAGAGTGGAAAAAAGGTTGCCAGTTATTTTTGGATCAGAGCCATGTTCCTTCAAGATGGGCTTGACAATTGTCTTTTTTAGCAAGAGGGTTATGGAGCTTTTGGTAAGAATGGCATTAATTATGATGTTTTACCAAGGGGGCTAAGTTATGTTTCAGGCTATAGATCAGGGGTAGGCAGCTCTGGTCCTGGACTATCCTAACCAGGTCTGGTTTTCAGGACATCCACAATTAATAGGCATAAGATAGATTTGCATACAATAGAAGCAGTGCATGTAAATCTACCTCATGCCGATTCATTGTGGATATCCTGAAAACCAGACCTGGATTTGGCACTCCAGGAGTGACATTGCCTACCCCCTATTGTAGATTAATCTTGTGTGGGGGGGGGGGTAGTGTCTACAAGGCTCACAGATTGACTGATGTGTTTGATTTTGCATGGAATTGGATAGGAATATGTCTTGACTCAGACATGAAAGTTAATGATTAGGCTGAGTACCGTGATGAGTGGAGGAATAGCCTAGTGATTAGAGCTGTTGGCCGAAAGCCAGGGTTCAAATCATTCTGATACTCCTTGTGATTTTTGGCAAGTCTTTTCACCCTCTATTGCCTCAGGTATGTTCTTAGGACCCTATTTATTACGGATTTTTCCCATAGAGAGAAAATGAGAGAGAACCTTTTAGATGGTGAACCCTCTGGGGATAGGGAAGTACCTGCAGTAGATGGTGAACCCTCTGGGGATAGGGAAGTACCTGCAGTACCTGAATGTAATCCACTTTGAAGTGTCACAAAAGGTAGAATATGTATATTTTGATGACATTTTGTTTGTCCTCTGTGCTTATGGATCAGATTGGGATAAATTTTATGTTTTAAGATTGTATTTTCTGCTGTTCTAATTCACCTTCAACTCAGATAGCCCAGGAAAAGCAGAATAGAAATGCCCTTTTAAAGTTTATCTGACAGGATCTTCCCTTTCTTAAACCTTATTCTCTGTGTCCTATATTCCACTTGTTGCAGGCTGCTGGCTCTATCATTTTTCTTTTATCTCATTTAAAATTACATTTATAAAGTTTGATCACCCACAATTCCATTGCAAATCCAAAGCAGCTGATGGTAAAATAATTAATAATGCATAGTCTTGCCTACAAAGTTAAGACTAGCTGGCCTGCAATTGCCCAACACGTCCTTCCTACTTTCACGCAGCAGGATTTTTATTTGTTCATTTCCAGTCCCTTGGAACCTCATCCATTTTCAAGGGCCAAGCTCAACAGACTTGTGAGGGAATGGCCAGCATATTTATGATCTTTTGTGGTAGACTAGATTCTACTATAAAAGAGAGGAGCCTGAGAAAGCTTGAAATTCTCAGAAGAGACATTATGCAAACTCAATTCTCAACTTTTATTATAAAGAACTCCCATCGTCAATGCATAGAAACAATTAATAGGACTTCAAGCTTTCTCAGGCTCAGAACATAAGAAGTTGCTATACTGGGTGAGACCAAGGGTCCATCAAGCCCAGCATCCTGTTTCCAACAGTGGCCAATCCAAGTCACAAGTACCTGGCAAGTACCCAAATATTAGATAAATCACAAGCTGCTATTGCTTATTAAGTACCTCTCTTTTATAATATATTATCTTTCTTGAGAATGTTGGGTTGCCACTTTACCGTTGGCGTAGACTAGATTATACACCATGAGGCTCCATGGCATTATTCACTGTCAGCCCGATTTTAAATGGCCGGTGTACATAAAAAACAGGGGTGACGTGCGCGACTGGGCCTTCCGCACGCCACTCACATTTTAAAAGGGGCTCGGCCGCTCACGTAACCCTTATTACATGCACAAGAGCCAGGCCAAAGAAAAGGGGTGGTCTGGGGAGCAAAGAGGGGTGGTCCAGGGGGGCGGGACACAGCTAGAGGTGGCCGGTACAGTGGTCATTTGCCGCTGTGCCAGGGAATTGCGAGCTTTCAGGAGCCGGCGTAAGTTTTAAAACAAAGAAAAAAAATGAAGGGGATTTTAAGGGGTCAGGAAGGAGAGGAGAAAGGGAGGGAGGGTAGATAGGGGGTAGGATAGTTCCCCCCCAGTCCATTCCTTAATTGGAGTGGACTGGGAGGGAACTGGGGGAGACCCGATCTCTTCGCCGAGAGTAAATTGAATTTTTCAAACCCCCCCCTTGCGCACTCCGCATCATCACTGTCGAGGTCCCTACATATTATTGAAATGTTTAATAATAAAATTAACACCTGGCAAAAGTTATACTTTACACCTTTATATTTTTCTTTTAGAAGAGGGGGTGTTTTATCTAGATAAGACATGTTGTCAATGAAAATTAAATGAAGTATGAAAGATGGCTAAGGTAATTTCAGCTGCATCTGGTTGGTGGCAGCCCTTAAAATCTCTTCTGCGGCTTTACATTTTTATTTATTTATTTTTAAAATTTAGATCCCGCGCATATCCTAATTTCATGGCGGATTACAAAGGTAAATGCATAAAGAGCTATGATAAAACTGTTCTTGCTGCAGTTACTGCTTATTGCAAGGTTTGTGCAATAGCAATATTTTTCTTTGAAAATATATTAATAGTAGTTTTCTGACTCAAAGGAGGTAATTTACACATGTTAAATGGATTTTATGCTCGTAACTCCCTTCAAAATCCATTCCATGGGACTGAATTTTGAATACAGCTGAATTTAGCTACTTTTATGTACATAGCTTCTTTTGAAAATTCACTCCAGTATGTCCATGTCACCGCAATAAACCCTATAAGGTGCGACATCAGGGTATAAATATATGTAAAGTAGGAAATATGAAAAAAAAGAGGGGGATAAAAATATTCAAATCCTTAAAAGTATAAATAATGCAGAAGAGGTAAGCATTTTCCAATTGAAGTTAAGATCCATTTCAACAGGTCATGAAATGAGACTGCGAGTGGAAGAAGGAAATATTTATTCACAGTAAAATTGATGGTTGCATGCACAGCCTCCCAGTGGACCTGGCAGAGGTGAAAGCAGTACCAGAATTCGAGAAAGCAGAAGATAAACACAGGGTATCGCTAGCTGAGGGGAAGAGAGAGAGTAAAGCCAGAGATCAAACAGTGTCTGCGGTATTGCAACAGGAAAAGAAATGTGTGAAACATTTAAAATATATGATATTTATATTTATTTGCTGGTATATTCTATATTTCCTCTTTTTTTTAAGTAAATATACTTTTTAATTGGATTTTTAATATAAAGGACAAATAGCAAGATAGGGATGCCAGAGGAAAAAAAAATAATGACCATGTCCCTAATTTGCAGTACGTGTTCATCCAGGTTTTAATAAAACAGTTCCTTCTTACCCTGTGGTTCCCAAATTGGTCCTGTTGTCCCCGCAGCCAGTTGAGTTTGCAGGATATCATAATGAATATGCATGGAGATAAATTTGCATATAATGGGTTTTCGATGTATGCAAATGCATTCATTGAAGATATCCTGTAAATTCAACTGGCTATATATACATATATCAATCGCTTCAAATTGTTCAATCCTAACCCAGATATTTCTGGTTTCTAAAATTGTGGAGGTGCTGGCAGGGTACCTAAGTGGACTTTAGGCCATGTCTGCGGTTCTTGGTGCACCCATCCCATCTAACATTGCCGACATCATTGTCCAACTACATATATGCACCAATGTATTACACATTATACATCCTTCAGGCAAATAACAAAAGATGGCACCTTGTCGGGTGTGATGTGTATGACAATCCAGAAAGTTTTCAACTAAGGGAAGTCATGAACTGTAATGTGTAGATCTGTGCAATTTATTGTAATGAGAGACAAGCCAGAGATATCACAGCTTATAGAACTATAATTGAACTGTTGAACTGCTATATAATAGAATAGTTCATGTTGATGACTGTCTCTAATATTTAAAAAAAATTCCATTTAAACAAATAATATAGTCATTCGGTGACTTAGTATTTGAGTCGTATTAGGATGTTAGAAAGTGAAAATAAATTAGAAGATCAAGTAAGGTCTGTAGTATTGCAAGAGGACAGAAAACTATGGGTAGACAAGGTGAACCTTGGATTCTTTCTATGCTATCATGTTCTCTGTGTTATTTAAGTAGTGATTAAACTCAGTCTTGAAAAGGAGAGAGATCTCCTTTATGAATGAAAGGAAAAGTACCCTCCTCAACCCACAGTCTGTTCCTGATTGTCCACCAGACGTCAGTCATAATCAGGTAGATTTTAAAAGGGTTACGCGCATAAGTTATGTGCGTAAGCCTTTCAAAACCCCCCTACACACCCCAAGCCTATTTTGCATAGGCTCGGTGGCGCACGCAAGTCCCAGGGCATTGCTAGGGGGGCATGTCGGGCAGCGCGACGTTCGGGGCATTCCGGGGGCATGTCGGGGCATGGTGCTGGCCTGGGGGTGTTTTGGGGGCATGGCCGAGGCCTTCGAATTTCCTCCTGGGCTGGGGAATCGCACGGCGGTGGCAGGCGTAACTTTCACGATAAATGTGTGGGGGGGGTGTAGATAGGGCTGGGGGGGGGTGAGTTAGGTAGGGGAAGGTGAGGGGAGGCCGAAGGAAAGTTCCCTCCGAGGCCACTCCGATTTCGGAGCGGCCTCAGAGGGAAAGGGCAGCGCACGCAGGGCTCGGCGCGTGCAAGGTGCACAAATGTGCACCTTGCACGCGCCAACCCCGGATTTTATAAGATACGCGCGACTACCCGCGTATCTTATAAAATCCGGCGTACTTTTGTTTGCACCTGGTGCACGAACAAAAGTACGCGCTGGCGTACATTTATAAAATCTACCCCAATTTGCGCAAAATTTAGAAACTTTTTAAGAGCTGCCATTTTCAATTATCCATTCCAGCTGAATGAGCAGCAGCCCAACTGCATAGATTACCTTCCAAAAATGTTTACCTTGAACTTATGTACTGTAAGAATTTTAATTGCCATTTTTTATAACTTTTGTCAGAATAAATTCCATACTTTTTGGGTTTAGTAGTTAACACACAGGGCCGGATTTTTATTCCTACGTGTGGGCGTAGATTTGTGCGCACAAATCTATGCCCGATTTTATAACATGTGCGCGCAGCTCTGCGCATGTTATAAAATCCAGGGTCAGCGTACACAAGAGGGTGCACACTTGTTTACCCTGCGCGCGCAGAGTACTAGGGAAGCCCCGATAGCTTTTCCTGTTTCTTCCAAGGCCGCTCCGAAATCGAAGCCGCCTCGGAGGGAACTTTCCTTCCACCCCCCCACTTCCCCTCCTTTCCCCTACCTAACTCACCTCCCAGTCCTACCTAACCACCCCCCCCCCCCCAACCTACAGCTTGAGTACAGGAGATTGCACCAGGACCCCGGCTGGACCACCAAGACTTGCCAAAAATCACTGGTGGTCCAGCAGGGGTCCTGGAGCGATCTCCTGCACTCGCACCATCGCCTGCCAGTATTCAAAATGGTGCCGATAGCCTTCGCCCTTACTACGTCATAGGGGCTACCGGTGCCATTGGTCGGCCCCTGTCACATGATAGGAGCACAAGATGATGATGACTGTCCATTGCTCCTACCATGTGACAGGGGCCGACCAATGGCACCGGTAGCCCCTGTGACATCGTAAGGGCAAAGGGCCATCAGTGCCATTTTGATTCATAGCAGGCCCGACAGCCCGCCCGGAGGGAGAGATCACTCGCGGGACCCCACTAGATAACCAGGGCTTTTAGTAAGTATTGGGGAGGAATCGGGATGTGGGGGGGGGGGGGTTGTAATAAGGTAAATTTTAAGGGTTGAGGTGGGTTTTTTCTGAATCAGATTTTTTTTTTTTTATTTGTTTTTCTGGTTTCAGGTTCGGGTTCCAGCTTCGTTTTTGCCAAAAAACGATCCGTGGGAAAACTCGTTTTCCCACGAAGCGCCTGAACTGAAACCCGACCCAACCCAGAAAAACGAAGCTCATCTCTAGTTATGAATAGTTTGCCTGAAATAGGTCAGAGGTCCTGGGGTAATATATATACACACTCCGAGATATTTCAGAGCTTTTCATTGTGGCAAAAAGAGAATTGAAACAAGGAAACTTTTGCAGATCTCTTAACTGGAATTATTAGAATTCTGTGTGAAATTACTTTAAACTCAGAATATCTATAAAGTAGGAGATTTTCTCCATCAGACATTGAGATATGTGAAATACATTTAAAGACTTTTGGGCGACATATATAATTAATTAGTGATGCTCTGCTTTGGGAGCTTTTCCATGTGTCTTATTATTTACTCTAAATGCTTTCCTCTAACGACTATATTGCAAGCCTGAGCAGAAATGGCAATAAGGGGTAACCCTGTTTATTGCCCTACTCTATCCTAATCTCATGTGATTTATCCCAATTAAATGTCACTGCCAAGGTAGGGCTTTTCTATAGTGCTTTCACCCAGGAGCAGACTTCAGCCCATAAGCAAAGCTAAGACCACAAACAGAAAAATCCACTTGACTCAATCAAAAGCTTTCTCAGCATCCAGGGAGACTGTGAGCCTAGCCTTCTCATTTGCTGTGGAATGAATGTATAAAATTTAGCAGAGTATCTATACCCAAAGAGACTGATAGCTTTATTAATCAAAAAAGGACTAAGAGGCTATTCTAAAGGTCATAATTTTGTTTAAAATCTTTGTATGAAACTTCAGCAAGGTGCGTGCCCTGTAGTTAGAAATCATGTGGTTTTGAAGCTTAAGGAATATTGTTCTGGTATCTCATACTTCCTTACAAAATTTAATTGCTGGAAGGGTTACCTCCTCATTTAAGTGCTTCTAATATTTTGTATGAAAACTATCAGGACTCGGGGCATTTTTGCTTTTTTGGGACTTAAATGTGTATTCTACATTACTTAATGATTGAAATCCTACTGATTTGTACACTGAAAATATCATTTTAGAATTTTATAGGTATATTATCAGTATTACAATATTTCAACTTTCTACTTCTAGTGAATATTATGCTTGATTGATAGTAGTAAAAAATGAATTGTGCCATTTATTCGCAGATCAAGAACTACCAGGCCCATTTCCTGATGTAATGGTGTATCAGATAGCTGCTGGGAAGGGATTCACCTTCTAATGACGTGGCCAGCCCAGGGAGGCTGAGTAAGACATACCTCCTCTGCTGATCTGAAGCTGGCAATAGCTTATTGGCCTGATGATGCCTCGGATGGATGGCCATCTTACCTGCTCATTGCAACGGCCATGGGCACATCAAAAGTAGTGGCAGTGAAAACTTCCTTTACATTCCCCTGAAAATACATCTTCATTCTGTGGAGATATCACTATTCAATACAACTGAGAGGATATTTCAATTTCAAGGTTTGCATAATTTGTGCATTTCTATTGAACTAACAACAATAGTGCTAATTAAATCCAACTTGAAATTATAGTTTTTGCACAGAGATACCTGTCCACCGGGAACTTAACTAAAATTACCAACTTATTTCATATAGAGTAATGATCAGCTTTCAGATGATAACTTTTTGGGGGGACTCAGAGGTTCAAGCTCTTTTCACCATCAACCCAAGCTGAATTTGGTGACATAGTGGAGGTATAAAAATATGCATCTTCATATCATCCCCTTGAGTTATTCAACTCAGGCACATTTTAATATTTTAATTAAACATTTTAATTACCATTATCATTAATTAACATTAACATTTTAATAGTGCATGCATTACTTGGACCATGGTATGAATGTTTCTTAGTGATTGTTCTCATTTTACTATTGGTCTTTAATAGCCATAATATCCAAGCCAACTTCTGTCATTAGTAACTTAAGATTAAAATTTTATTTTGGTACAGATCATTCTTTACATCTTCATATATTATTTAACCTCCTTACTTTCCTGCCATTTTTAGCTATATGAACCCTACCCTAATGTAGAGATTTCTCATAGTAGCATAGTAATGACTGCAGAAAAGGACCAGATGGCCCATCCGGTCTGCACAGCAAGCTTCTTATGGTAGTATTTGTTGCTCTGTGCAGGATACCCCAAGTCTTATTATAAGAGAAGTAATATTTACAATCAATCAATTGCAAACAACTGTCAAACCCATAAATTACTGCTAGCAACATTTTTACTGGATGAGGAGACTTCTTGATAATTCAGACAATGCTGTTTGATGTTCTTCAGTATGGGATTTGGTCGTAGAAGCCATCCTGTGCTTTTTCCATTATGGCTTCTTGATAATTCAGACAATGCTGCCTGACGTTCTTTGCTCAAATGTGTAGAAAGCGGCTTGTTTTCCATAGTCTCAATGACCCTAAAATATCTAAATTTCAGATTCAACATATTCACCAAAGATCTTGATCTCCATTTTGGACAGATAAAGATTTGCTCCCTAAGATGCCGAATCCCTCATTCTTGCACCAGATTTTATTCACAGACTGACATTCTAGATACATAATATCCCGCCTTCCCCTAACAGAGTCTTGTATCACTATTCCCGGTGTCCTTAAATGACCACATAATTACCCTAGCCTCCTACTGTACATACACTCTTTTCTGTATGCCTAGTAGGCACTAAATCACCTCTCTGCCTTCCCTCTATCTTCCAAAATCTATTCCTTGTCAACAAAGTTATCTATCAAAAGAAGCTTCTTATTCCTGTAGGATTCCTCTGCCACGCTCTGTATTATGACCTCCATGGCTGACTTCTCACTTTCTGTTTTCCCTACAGCACTATAAATTGGAGCAAACTGCAATGTTTTCTCTCCTGCTTTGGACATTACCCAAGACTTTAAAAATCTGTTCTCCTGTGACCCATTTTGGTTATTCAAGTTGCCCTTCACATCAAATGTTGTCATCGAAGCATTCAAAGATGAACTCTTACCGTGTTCCATCTAGATTAAAAAAATGAATGACTAAAAGTTTGTAGTATAGCAATGATCTGTCAGTTACTTAATAAGAGCTTTTACCAACTTTGCTTCTCTCACTCTGATATGAAATCTCCTGAGATTTCATACCATGTTGCATTTTATTTGCAAAAAAAAATCTAAAATATTAATGAATGGGAGATATTAAGCTAAGTTACATTTTATTTGCAAAACCACATTTTCTAAAATATTAATAAACTGGGATATTTGCTGGCAGTGTAATATAGCAATATATATTACACATTATTGAAAAAGCTAATAGCATATAATTGATTTAATGTGGGAAGCTATGGTAATATTTATGGCCAGTCAAGTAAACAACTTGGCTTTTTAATGAAGCCTATGAATGCATTGGCTTGATATATGAAGGTCCATATTCACCCCGTGCTCGTGCGAACGCTTGGTAGTATAAAAGGTACAGGAGAAATGATTTTGCTGCTCGGGTACACTCATCCATATCTTAATAGAGACAGACTTTTGTTATAATTTTGGTGTGATGCAAACATTTATTTCTTATGCCAGGTTAGGCTTTTAAAAAGAGCCTTGAAACGGCACCATATATGGAAAATAGATTTACCCAGCAGGCCTAAATCCTTCCTTTGCACACCAGCTGGTATCTTTCCTAAGTAATACAATCTGATTCTTTAAAAGTAAAACAAAACAAAGCAAAAAAAGCACGCAGCCATGCTCTTTTCTTGGTCTGGAAGCAATCATGCGTCTGAATTTCTAGCTCTCTCCCCAGGCCATCCAATTTTGTACAGGGAGCCTATAACAGAGGGTATACAGAGTCATCCAAGAGCAGCCAGCTGTGGAAATGAAAAGGCAAGATTTTCTTTTTTAATTCAAGGGGAAACAGAGAAAAGGAGGCAGAAGTGTTCGCTATCGGAGCAGTGCACTGTTGCCTCCCAAAATTGCCAATTCAGGACTTCGGGACTTTTTTTTTTTTTTTTTTTTATTCCCACCACCTTTGGGTATTCAGTCGCTCACCACCCTGTTTTCTAGCAACTTAAATTATTTTCCTGCAGCCTTTCTAGCCTCTCGTTAGTTTTCAATTATCTATTGTCAGGGATGACAATGCAGGAGAACAGCTAACACGCTGGACTTTTAAGAATTCCTAAAATGTTTTCTTGTTTGCTTTTTAACTGTTTCCATCCCTAAATCTTTTGACGACCTTCGCCCCTTGCTTCATTGCCTGCATGGCAGAATTAACTTGAAGCACAACCAGTGGTGGCTATTCAGTCTCCAAGAGTCCAGGATAAGGGATTAGAAATACTGTTACATGTTTGGGGTCCCTCTCCTCGCTCATGAGGCCATGGGTTCGGTGTTGTTGTACAACCAAGGAGAGTTCACAAGGGAAGGATCCAATGGCTTTATTTGTACACGCTCGCAGATGGCAGGGGTGCGGGAGGCAGAGTCTGTTCGCCAAGGCAAGACGTGTTTCAGGCCCTCCCTGCCGTCCAGCTGCAGCCCTGGGGGCGCTGGCTTGGTCCAGAGACACAGGGTGGCCGACTCACAGAGAACGATTTGTCCCGTTGCACAGGCATTGGCAATCGCAGGCAATGGCATGGGTGGATACCGCTGTCCCTTCCTGGGTCTAACTGCCCCTCCTGGTGTAACGATTGCCTGCCCTGGCCCAGCTCCTCACCGGGCAAGCCCTATCCAGCACAACTTTCCCTGCCAAGGTGCGGGTCCTCTCCTCAAAGGATCTCAGCCAGCCACCCAGAGAGCCCCCAGACTCTCCTGCCTTTAACTTACAATTACAAAAAAAGCCCTAATCTATTTTGTACTTTATTTGATTTATATTCCACTTTTCCGGCACTTTCAGATCTGACATTAAGCATGCAATAACTAGAAATGCAGCAGCTTTCTGATCATACTCCTTTTCGTGTCTCTTTCTCGGCTCTTCCGTTTTTTTTCTGCCCACGTGAAATTCTCCGATGTCCACCACTCCCACAGGCTGGGCCTCCTGACCGCTGCCTCCCACAGGCCGAGAGCTAGAGAACAGGCGGCAGGAGCCAGGGATCGTGCTCGGATGGGAAGTGGGAGAGTTGCCACAGGTGCTCCAGCCAGGTTTGCAATATTGATTTCTACAGAAATATTAGGAATGTGAAACAGACATTTAAGCTGATGTGCTAAGCCTAACATAAGCAAATATCTAAAGTTGTCCAAATAAGTCACCCAACATAGGCCTGGATTCATCATTCTTCGCAGAATGATGAATCCTGCGAAAACGGGGAGCGAGGGTGGAGGCGGGCCCTCGAAAGCCCGCAGCCTTCGCACCACAGTGGTACGCCGGTTGCCGGCTTTCACGCAAAAACAGCGCCACCGTGAAATATTGAATGAACTGAAAAAACACCTAAAATGGCAAAATTAATCTAAACAATTTTATTTTGGGCAGGGACATCCCTATTAAAAAAAAATCTCCCCCCCCACATGAAAATGAGGATATCACTCAGTATCATGTTGTATTATTTTTACTGTTGTGAAAAATTAATAAAAATTGCTTTCAGATAATTTCTATCTACGTAATGGGCCTCCTCCCATGGGACTGCAAGCTCATTTTGAAAGGGAAATCCTCGCAGAGCACCCACCTCTTTTGCACTTGATTTGAAGAAACCCCAAAGTAATGCACCAGAAATTAATTCCACTGTTGAACCCCTATGTGTAATCTCCCCCTCAGATCTAAGCCCACCCTTATTTTGTCCAGGTAATATATGTGCTATGAACGTGCGAGTACCTTTACTCATACCAGGAGAGGGGGAGCAATAATCTGACTGCATTTTTCTGTGAATAATCGTGGGTTTACAATTGCAGCAATATCTGATGTTTGCCCCCCAGTATAAGCTCATACTGCTTTATGTTGAATTTTGTATTTATCTGAGTGGATGAGTAACTGAGGGAAGGAGATGGGGTGAAGGGGAAGGCGAGCAATAAGCAAAACAACCCAAAACTGAAGGAGATGGATAAATAGATAAGGTAGACAATAGAGCAGAATCGGAGAAAGTGATAGAAACAGTGAGAATATGGGGGGAAAGGCTTACAGTATCTCTTTGGATCTGGAGTCGGTCCTCAGTTTTATTTCATAGTTCTGAGGTAGACTCGCCACATCCAAATTTCTTGTTTGACTTATCACTTAGTAAGGGGAGCACCTAAATGTGTCTGGTGAAAGAGGCTCCGAAGACATATTAGCTTCCAATCTAACCTCAAAAGCTCTTTGCTGGAGGAAAACTTTCAATCATAACAAAGCAATTATCTTGCAACTGAGGGAAACTTCTTAGCAGTTGAAGTTTGCTGTACTTCTGCATCCCATTCAGGCCCATCCCACAGTTTACATTTCCATGAAATGTTTTGCAGAAACCCTGCTAGCTAAGATCATCATCTGTTTACTGCATAGTGTAGGGCTCTAACCACAAATGTTTCTTTTCTAGTGCAAAAACCTTTTTCCAAAGACCAAAGGGGGCCGTTATAGACCAGAATGCTGAAAAGCAACGCCGCAGAAATAGATTTACAAGGTACTACACTTCAATTAGTCATCATTTTAGTTGATCAGGGAATGGCAGCCCCTGGTAAGCATGCCGCATGGTATTCTGCAAAGCTCTCACAGCCGACCACGCCGATCGCTGCAGAATTCTGACACCGAAAGGATTTGTCAAATAAATGCCAGCCAGCCAGCTCTGCTGCTCTCGTGATGCTGCCAGCAGCGAGCAGGGCAGGGCAGGCTTTTGGAGATCAGAGGAGGCAGGCTCTACCCATGGCAAAATTATATGGGGGGAAGGGGGGGGGATGTGATTCCTCCCTCCATAACATAATAACAGCAGTTGTATTGGCTCCTGCCCCGAAATGATTACCGAGCCTGGTTTGGATGGACATCCCTTTATACTCTAGTTCAGCCTGTCTGCTATAGTATAAAATGCTCTAAAAA
Source organism: Rhinatrema bivittatum (assembly GCF_901001135.1). Taxonomy (NCBI): domain Eukaryota; kingdom Metazoa; phylum Chordata; class Amphibia; order Gymnophiona; family Rhinatrematidae; genus Rhinatrema; species Rhinatrema bivittatum. The sequence continues at coordinate 28,514,854 of NC_042615.1, read as the reverse complement.
AAAAAAAAGCATCCAGTCACAGCAATGCCTAAGAAATCTTTACTTTCCTGTAATGACTTATTGTTGTGTTTTTTTTTCTTCTGAAGAACTCACAGATATTCCCTTTTCGGGAATATATTCTATTTGAAAATATTTCTCTCAGTCTTACTAAGCAGGTTTAGAAAAGTTAACATCTTTAATTTCCCTTCATAGACAATAACTGTAAAAGAATAAAGCTTAAGATACCTTGGAAATTCTGTTTTTCTTACATCTGAGAAAAAGTCCTTAGCGTTTCTAGCCTGGAGTAATTTATACTGTCCACGAAGCTCTACACCTCCTGGTACTGGCTGATGTTATCTATCAATTGTGCTATTTTAAAGTAGATCAGGACACCGAAAGATTCCAAGACAGGTACATTTAATGTCAAAGATATTTCATCAAGGCTCCTTGTATTACATTTCTTTACTTCGGACTCTTTTAGTAACTAGTCTGAATAATTATAGGACTTTATAATTAGCAGTCCATATATATATATATATATAAGTATTTTGGGAGATTTTAGCACTTGCTGGAATGTTTGAGGTTATTCAATATACCGAACTGTTAAACCAGGATGTTAAGTGTCAATGGTTTTCTACTTTGATATTATTGCTATATATTGCGCTACATCAAACCTTTGGTTGTGTCTCAGAGATTTTTCTTTTAATGATGTAAATTCCTTTCCAAGTCACTGATTACAAATGGAATTATGCAAAACAAATAGCACACAAATCAACACTTGCCGTGAACTCTAATGTCAACCTCTGTAATGCTGGAATTCTTATAGACAAAAATGTGTTTTCTTTTTTGATCAACTGGTCTTCTTAAGTGGCTGCTTACTGTCACTGCCTCTACCAATAAAATGGATGAAAAGGATGAGAAACGCTGGAAAAAATCGTGTTTTCATGGTTCTAGTTAAGGATCAGTGAACATTTCTCCTTTGAATTACCTTTCCACCTTTGTTCACTTGGTATGGCATGAAGTGCATCTCTTGGAAGATTAATTAAAGACATGTCTGTCACAGAGCACAACCTAATTGGCTTAGATGAATGAGAGAATATAGGGTTGAAAGAATGAGGGAGGAACTGTCACTAAAAACTAAAAGTACTATTTTTACATTGCATAATTGATCTGGATTATTGTCTCCTGCATGCAATTTGCACAATGAGCTTGGTGGGTTTTTTTAGGTAGTTGACTGATTCATTGGATCTTACAAGTCCCTTTCTTTGTTACTAGGAACACACAATTCTGGGCCACTATTTTACAATCTTATAGGGAAAAAGAAAAGAAAAATAAATCAGTCGGGCACAAGATTCTCACCAGGGCCAGTTTTAACCCCAGCTTTCTTTCTCTACATGTAAACCCAGTCCTTTGGACACTGGGGTGCCAGGGTTCTTCAGGTGGGAAGGAGGATAAAACTGCAGAGCCCTAAGCTCACGGGATCAGGCCACATAGATTTTCATTCTCTCTTTTGGTTGCTCTCACAGGTGTACGCATGCTTGGGAAGTCCTTGCTTTATGGCACCTTTGACTCTGGACACTCTGGTTGGGTGTTAAACAAAACTTTACTGCAACCAAATTTAGCGGGTTCCCAGTTTGTCCTGTTTACCTCATCCAGGGGTGCTACAGGTTACCAGAGTTCAAGCTTGGTGGGGAAAAGTTATCTTCCAGGGTTGCTGGCATGGTCACTAGCTCTTAGGTATACAAATTCATACTCCAGCTGGATGATGGCCACCAAGTACATGAGAGTCCAAAACAGGAGTAAGGAATCAGAAATTAACAAAAGTGTTAAGGAGCAATCAACCCAACGTCAATCTGTAAAGCAAAGGGCAATAGAAAAATAACTAAACAGAGTCCTGGGCAGAGTTCAAAATAATAGTTTACTTTAACTTAAAAATCAGTATCCAGGCCAAAATTGAAAAAATTAAGAATAGCATCAAAACATCCCAGATCTCCTTACTGGTCTTCTCTCTCCTGCACCATCATCCATATTAAGGAAATCCTCTACTTGAAGGGTACAGCAACTGGTTTGGAGATTCGGCACACACTCATCAGAAGTTGGAAAAATCTCCCCAAGCTCAAAAATAGTAATAATGTCCAAAAGGTCAAAAACTGTAATCCAACTCTCAAGTCTTCCGGGTCTCTAGAGTTTTCTTGTCAAGATTCCCAAATTCTGAACCTAGTTGTAGTGGTTAGCTCATACAAAAAGATCTTTGATTCAGCCCTTCAGGATCCTGTAGGACACCTTTTCCTCCCATTGAATCATTCTTTCAAAAATGTCTCTTCTTTCAACTCCAAAAATTCTAAACTGTTGATCAAGACCCCCAGGGATGAGGAAAAGATCCAACAGCCAAGCACCGACTCCTTCACCTCTCTCAACACCTTCTCAATGAATCACTAAGCATGCTCCAGGGAATTTTGTACTCCACTGAAGTCTTTTTCCCAAAACGGTGGGTTTATGGCAAAGAGAGAAATCCCATATATATAAAAAAAACCTCTCCTGCTGGTCATTGCTAGAAAAATCACTTGGGAGCAAATGTTAGTGACTGGCAAAGTCCCATCATACAAAAATACTTTAGTCCAATTCCAACAAAAATTCTAAAGATAATCTGCAAACAAAAAAAAAACAGTCCAAAGTGCCTTTTCACAGATCCATTAGTGTCACTTTTGGATGGCAAATACTAGGAAATCCCCACACTCCTCTGTGGTAGGGAGGTGGCTCCTAGTGTGGATGATCCAGCTTATTTGGCCAAGAAGTTGGTAAGTTATTTCCCTTAAGATCCACTGACAAAGGCCTTTTATTAGTTCCTAACTTGAAAACCCTTCAATTGCAGACTACTCGTATTAGGGTGTTTTTTGTCAGCTGCCCTACTCTCTGGAAAAAATTGCACACAGAGCTTCAGGAGACTACTGATCATAGGTGCTTTTGAAAAAAGTCAAAGGCCCATTATTTCCAGCTGGGCTTCCCTTTAATTAATGATTTCTTTTTAGAGTTTGATTAGATTATTTTTTTTATTTAGTCTATTGTTGTATTTATGTATATTTTGCTTTATGGTTTATTTTAATCATTGTATTGTATGTATGTTTTAGTTTATTATATGTTATTTTTTCTTATTGTGTATGTTCTTCTGTTTAACTGCCTAGCATGGCTTTCCCTTATAAGTAGTATATAAGAACTTTGACATAAATAAATATAAATATATATATATATATATATATATATATATATATATATATATATATATATGGCAGGACCTGATAACAAAAGAACTCCAATCAAAAACACAAGAACAAACCTCCACAAAATATTTCTGTCTTCTTCTGTCTGTCTCTGGTTACTGCTGAACGTACTTTAACTGGATGGAGGGGATCATAGTACCTGCCTAAACTTCCATGGTAGAGGGGATATCCTCCTAAGACAGACACAGGTTTCCAAAAAATACAAAAATGCAGAACACATACAGATCTCAATTCTTCTCCTCACGCTCCAAACAAGCCCTTCCAGACCGGTGGAGATACTGACAAGGGCAGAGTCTACTATCCCTGGTACAGGCTTTGGAACCTAATGGCTAAATTTTTAAAGCCTGGTGCGTGCAAAAACTTGGAGATACGCACATGGCTGGGCCAAGCTTGTTTTAAAAATAAACCGGCTATTTGCATATCTCCTGGTACAAGCGGAACTACCGGGTTGTTCCAAAACGTCAGGATGGGGCGAGTCTAGGCGGGCCAGGATAGGGCATGGTGGGGGCCGGCCGGGACAGTGGCCATTAGGCCCTGTCCCGGGGAAGCACACGCCAGCCAGCATGCGGAACTTACTACACCTCCGAAGGGGGTAAATTCAGGAACAATATCAGGAGGTATTTTTTTCATAAGCAGGGGGTGGATGCCTGGAATATTTCCTCCCTCACAACTCCCAGAGAAGATGGCGATGACAAGGACTGTGATAAACTTTAGGAAAGCATGGGATAAACAAAGAGAATCTCTAGTGGCAAGAGAACGGTAATGAAGCACTAGACAATCTTCACTTAGCAACGGTTGCAGCCAAAAGCAGTAATATGGCTGTAATATGGCTGTATTGTTCTTCCTGGAAGGCATGGGGTTACCAGCATAGAACAAGCAGTTGTAACCCGAAAGGGGACAGAATGGGTTTGGGGGTTGGATTTAATGGGTTCCATGAGGGAACTTGATCTACAGCACTTTGAATGGATGCACGTAAATTGCTTCTGGGTAGATTATATGGACCTTTCTGGTCATTATATGCTGTTATGTAATATGTATTATATTAGTATGTTACTAAGTTTTTATTGGGATTATGCCCTATCTTGTATAGACCTCAGACTTCACTCTCATAAAGAAGAATGTTATTGATTGATGGCTCTGTCAAATAATTTTATTGGTAGTTGGTTGAAACTGACCAGGAGGTTTTTTTTTGTTTTCAGAAGGTCCTTCTGAAAGGAAAGGCCACTGACATGCATGCCCAGCGCCTTGGCTCAAAGGTGCAAAATGATTGCAGTGATGATTGCCTCCTGCTTCATCAGCAAGGGTGACCTGTCTCCGCATGGGGAGGTTTGGAGAGAGCCATAGTACCCCCAACGGGATCAAACTGATAGGGTGGTTTCCTGGTCATGAGCCATGTAGGATAATGCTCTGATGACAGCTGCCTAGGAACGGAGAACCAAGATCATATAAAATTTCACATTTAAAAGCGTGATGCCCAATTATTTGTTTTTACAGGATTGTTGGGGGGGGGGGGGGGGGGGAGAGAGAGCAGTTGATCATGACCGAGTTGTATAATTATCAACATCTTGGGAAGAGGGAAGGGGAGGGCTCGTGCACCAGTGGCTCAGTTGTTTTAGGCACCTTACAAAGCCTCCGGAGTGAGGGAAAGAAAAATAAGACTGATAACCTCTGCCTGCACCACGGGACAGGTGTGATCTGGTCTTCTTTGTATACAGAATGACTTATTAACTAGTTATAAGATTCTCTGACTGTCCGCAGCTTTTCCCTAAGAGTTTGGGAGGCACCGAAAAGACATCATGATTAACAACGCAGCAATGTTTTCTTTGGAGGTGGGGGAGGAAGGCTGGGGCTGAACAAGAATAAATTAGTTAAATAAATTTCACAATTAAAATAAATAACTGCTAAAATCCTTTGCATAATGTAAAGGACATTAAATGTGTTTTATTATTGAGAATTAAGCCTGCAAGAATAATAGTAAAATAAGACAGTTTTAACAACTCTTCAGCATGCTAATAAAATGATAGAAACAAGTCACAGAAATTCTGCGTAACTTAATAAAACCCTTTCTTTATCAAAATTGTACCTTGTCAAATCATTCTTTTTTTTTTTTCTAAAGCTAATTACATATTTTCAGTTTCTATTACCTTCAATTAATTCTTTCTTCCCTTACAGGTTTTTCTTAAAGTAGAAAATATTAAGACTTTTTCCATTTTACTTTTCGCCTTTCCCCTACAGAAGTCTAGGCATCGTTGTGCAACTAACTGCTGCGTGGGGAAGTGAAGCCCGGCTGAGCTGGGGAGGGCAGGGCTATTTTGAACTGAGCTGCAGAGCCTGGTATAACCAAGCTGCAGGGCCCAGGAAACAAGGTCGACCGCATCTAGGGGGGTACCTTGAAGTGTATCCTTCCTGCAGGGGAAACTAGCCTGAAGAAGGCCAGGCAGCAGAATTCAGCCAGGGGAGGCAGAAGGCCTACTACGTTTTCTTTTCAGACATATCATGTACACACATAAACAGGAGGCGATGGCAGGGCATTCTGGGGGGAGGCCAACATTTACACACATAGGGCCTGATTTTCAAAAGTATTTACATGCATAAAACCAAGTTTTATGCATGCGAATGCACTTTATCGGTATAAGTGGGCTTTTGAAAATTGCTACCATAGATGCCATTGAATTGCCCATAGGACTCTGAAACAACAGCAAAGACTTGGACTCAGGAACCAGGAACTGATGAGAGACCAGAACCATGGAACAAAGAACAGGAGACCTTGGTGGTGCTAGTGATCCATTTTGAAGGCAACTAGTGACTGGCAAGGAAGCCCTTTTATACAGGGCTGCAGGCAGGACAAGGCGAAGACGTCATCAGGAAGGACTGCAGAGCTTTTCTCGCCTCGGGCCCTTTAAATTGACAGGAGGGATGCTGGGTTGAGCCTCGAGTGCTGGAGTAGACAGCCTTCCTGGCTGCATGGATGGCAGAAGTGGCAACCCACCGTGGAAGCAGGTGTGGGCGGCACTCAGCCGTGAAGAGAGCAGAGACAGCGTCGGCTCAGGCTGCAAGAGACAGCGCGGCAGTGTAACTCAGCTGCGGCAGCCCAGAGCTGAGGTAAGTGAGTTATCTACGGGCCTGTCCGTGGGTAGCAAACGTAACACTTTTTTTGTATATATAATAATTAAAAGAGATGATAAATAGATTTAGAAGAATAAATTCAAAAAATAAATTCATAAAAATTATAAAAAAAAAATAGACAAAAGAGAGAAGAAATATCTTTTTAATAAAGTATAGTATTGAGAGGTATTAGGTGTTTAGTTTGTAGGTAGATTGTGTGTTGGCACACCTTTAGGATCATTGTTGAAAAAGGAAACATCCCAAGCCAGGATAAGGACCAATATCTCGCCAGTCTGAAGGCATGAAAAATACTGATCAGCCAAAAACTCTTGTTACATTCTGTGAGCTGCCTCACTCACTCCTAATGTGGCAGGACCCATCTTGTGATCAGCACAGAGCTCTCTGCCCTGAATGCTGTCCAGCGCAGCCCAAGATGCTGCCATTCACCGCTCCCGCTGCCTTCCCTATAGGCCTGCAGCATATGCACACATTCTGTAGGCACCACAGTGGGAAATGTGGTGCGGCATCCTCCGATGATGTTAGGTCAACAAACATAATTAAACAAGGGCTTCACAGCATTACCTGGCCTCAGCAATGGATCTCCTGCCTTAGCAGTGTGCGTTGCCTTTGAGCTCCTGGTTTCTGTGCCCTGCATTCCTCATTCTTCATCCTACCTTCCCTCTCCAGCCTTGTCTCATCCATCCTTCCTTGTTCAGCCTTGCCTTGTATTGTCCATCTTGTCCAGTATCTTCTGTGTGTCTTGGCCTGACTTCCAGATTCTGACTTTATACAACTATTGCCTGTCGCCTGCACTTAACCTCTTGCCTCTGACTGACCACAATTGCCTGCCACCTGCACCTGACCTGCTGTCTGGACCTGGCTAATTTTGTCTGCTGCCCGCCCCGATCTGGGCCTGTCTCTGAATCTGTTAGTCTGCTCCCAGCCTTCAGGCAGGCGTAACTTACAGAACAAAGGTGGGGGGAGGGGATTTAGGTAGGGCTGGGGGGTGGGTTAGATAGGGGAAGGGAGGGGAAGGTGGGGGGGGGGAGCGAAACAAAGATCCCTCCGAGGCCGCTCCGAAGTGAACAGGGCAAGCCATCGGGCCCTCCCCTAGGGCTCAGCGCGCACAAGGTGCACAAGTGTGCACATGTTATAAAATCGGGTGTACGTTTGTGCGCGCCGGGTAGCGCGAACAAATGTACCCCGCCCGCGCTGCTTTAAAAATCTGCACCTGGGCCACTGGGGATAATTTACTACCCCAACTGAGAAAATGTGGTTCTTAGACTGGATTTATCTGTGGGGAAACATTGAACAGCGCATATGGGGGATGCAGGAGCAAACATAGAGCTGATTCCAAAGCTTCAGGAATGAATGCAAGAGTAAAGTGCCCAGGAACCGTGAACACTAATGTATCAGGCATTTCACATGCTAACCAGAGACAGCCACGAACAGGCTGTGGCGAAAATCTGCTGGCATAAAATCAGGGATACCTGTTCTCCAATTTTCTATTTTAACAGAGACTATCATGCTTGAGACACCCCCTCTCCCCCAATCTCATGTGTTCGGTGATATATCCGGAAATGAATGCAAGCCAGAGTGAAATGAAAGGCTGGTACAGGGTGAAGGTGAGGGTGCTAGGGGCTGAGCGGGTAGTATAGCCTGAAATGTCTGGCGGCGAGCACAAAAATTGAAGTCCAGGGGAATTGCCATTCCACCTGCTGGGCAGGTTCCTTCCTAAGCATGGACGTGCAGCCCACGGCGCCAGGTGGATTGACTTCGGAAATGAGATGTGGGGGAAGTGCCTGTATAATTGAGCTCGGCACTGCTGATTGCTGAGCAGAGAGGCAACTGGCAGACTGCCAAATATTGTCATATCTCAGAGTGCAAGCTACGGCTTACTACCGTGATAAAAGCTAAGTTTTGCTAAATCAGTAAATCTCATGACCTCAAGGGAAGCCTAGTACATTAAGGCTGAATAGCCTTAACGAATCTTAGTGCAGCATGAATGGTGCGTGTGTGTGTGTGTGTGTGTGTGTGTGCCTGTAAAGAAGCAAGTTGACTTCAAAAATTATGCACAATAAGACACCAAAACTCACGCTTATGTGCTGTGAAAGTTGTCGTGAGTGAGACCTATCTTGGTCCTTGTGTCTGTGAAACTGAGATAACTGCCAGGCAGCCATTAGAGTTTATCTAAATATGAAATATTGCCAAAGGACTAGAAGGAATATAAAATGATCCTAGTCAAATCTCACATAAATAACCTGAAACACCACTCGCTAAACACCTGGCAAACAGAGTGTGTAGTTAAGAAGTTCTGCAGTGGTTAGTTACAGGTCTTAGAATTGCTGACATCAGTCATCCAGGAGCTTACACCCTAGCATTGCCTCCAAAGTTAGGAAAAGAACACCTAATGAAGCTGCTACACTTTACTACATTTAGCATGGACCATTCTAGTCATTTCAAACAAAGCATAAGCCATAAAAAAAATACAAAATGGAAATGAAGGTGCTGCTGTGCTCCAGCCCCTTGACTTGCTGGTCACTAAGACTGATGCTGACTCTATTATAGCAGAACTTAAATTAATTAGAGTTATATATTTATTTTTATTTATATTCCACCTTTGAGCCACTTCAAAGCAAATTATATTCAGGCATTGTTGATCAGCAAATGGTCCCTGAAATCTCCATGCATAGAATTTCCTTGAGTGATAGGAAACCCCCACAACTATACTCTTCCCTATCGTCCTTCTGACACTGATGGTGAAACAAATTGTGACATGGTAAGACAGATTAGATAGGCTAACCAAACTGGAAACACAATAATAATGGGAGATTTCAATTACTCCAATATCGATTGGGTGAATGTCCCATCAGGGTGATTAAGTTTCTATGTGCCAGACACAACATCATAGAGCAATTGGCCCTAGACTGACATGAGATGCTACTTTTGATCTAATTCTCAGTTATTCACGCACGATTCACTAAGCAAAATGTACAGCCAAGCCACACATTTTACTTTCAGAAATTAGCGCCTACCCAAAGGTAGGCGTTGATTTCTGCCGGCGCAGGGAAAGTGTACAGAAAAGCAGTAAAAAACTGCTTTTCTGTACACCCTCCAACTTAATATCAAGGCGATATTAAGTCAGAGGTCCCAAAGTAAAAAATAATTTAAAATTTAAAAAAAAAAAAATTTAAAATCAGCCTGCGGCTCGTGGGTTGAAAACCGGAAGCTCAATTTTTCCGGCGTCCGGTTTCCGAACCCATGGCTGTCAGCAGGTTTGAAAACCGATGCCGGCAAAATTGAGCATTGGCTGTCAAACTCACTGACAGCCGCTGCTCCTGTCAAAAAAGAGGCGCTAGGAGAGTGGCCTGTGCACGTGCCGAGAGCTCCCGCGTCTTTTACTGAATTGGCCTGTAAGAAAGGTAGAAGGAAGGCCAAACAATTGGTATGGTTAAAAGGTGATGTCAAGGAGGCTATTTTAGCCAAAAGATTCCATTCTCACATGGGTTTCACCTTTGATTTCTTTCACCGTCTTTCTCTGGGGCCTCAGGCAGGCGTAACTTTTGAAATAAAGGTATGGAGGGGGAATTAGTTAGGGCCAGGGGGAGGGTTAGTTAAGGGAAGGAAAAAGAAGGTGGGGGGCGCCAGAAAGAAAGCTCCCTCCGAAGCCGCTCCGATTTCGGAGCGATCTTGGAGGGAACGGAGGCAGGCTGCGCGGCTCGGCGCGCGCAGGCTGCCGAGTTTGCTCAGCCTTGCGAGCGCCGACCCCGGATTTTAAAAGATACGCGCGGCTACGCGCTTATCTATTAAAATCCGGCGTACTCTTCTTTGCGCCGGGTGCGTGAACAAAAGTATGCGCGCGCCCCTCTGTCTTCTTCTGCTTGTCCAAGCCTTTTCTCAAACTACCCATGGTCATAGACACCATCTTTAGGTGAGTATTACTTTTTCTTCTGTGTGGTTTTCAGGCACTTTCTATGCATTTGCACTCTTCCACTGTTATAAGATAAAACTTTTCGGGTTTCACTGAAAACTCAATGAGAAGGGAAATGCACATCTGTACCATACTGTACACTCATGTCCCAAAGGAGATCAGTCAGAGGATGGAAACTGAGCTTGCAGCAAGTATATATTGAGATAGTTCTGTGAAAATGTTTATTATTTTTGCCCTCAGGGAATAAATGTATTCATTCCCTCCTAGTTTGTTAATGAGCTTTTTATTTTTATTTCCTGAAACATGTGGAAGCAGGCTACTGGCATATGGAGTATTTTCTAATTTGTCTACTCCTCTTAAGAACATAAGAAGTACCATGCTGAATCAAATCAATTGTCCAGTGAGCCCAGCCTGCTGCTGTCCCTGACAGTAGCCAATCAAGGTCACTTGGATGAAGTACTCAACAAATCCTAATGGGAAAATCAATTCCCTGTTTTTATTCCCAGCTCTGGTTAAAAAGCGATTATGTTTTCCAGGCCTACCTGATGATAATTGCTAATGGACTCGTCTTCCAGAAACTTGGCCAAATCGTTTTTAAACCTAGCTATTTGACTGGGCTTGACCACATGCCCCATCAAATTCTAAAGTTAAATTGTGGTTCATTGTATCCCCTGCCTATTCCCTGTTTTTTGTAATTTCCTTTCTATAGTTTTGCTGTAAACCAATATGATGTCTCTACTAATATCGGTATAGAAGACTCTTTTTAAATAAATAAATAATTGAAAACATACTGTCTTACTTTTTTTTTTTTTATTGGCTATCGGTTAGCATCATGGAGTGTCCCCTAATCCTAGTACTATTAGAAAGGGTAAATAACCGTTTATGCTCCCCTATTACTGGTATGATGATTTTATATACCTTTATCACATACTTTCTCAGTTGTCTCTTCTCTAAACCAATGAACCCTGACCCCCTTCACCTTTCTTCATAAGGGAGCAAGTCCATCATCTTTACATTTTTTTTCCTTTCTCTATACATTTTCTAGTTTTGTTATATCTTTTTTTCAAATGGGATCAACAAAACTGCACACAGTACTCAATTTGTTATTGTATCCTGGATTTATACTTAAGCATTGAACCTGATTTTCAAAAGCACTTGCATGCTTAAAACTGGGTTTCACACATGAAACTGCACTTTACCAGTGATAGTGAGCTTCTGAAAATTGATACAATATATGTCATTGAATTGTCAATAGGTTTTACCCATATTAAGTACACAATGGGGCGGATTTTCAGAGCCCTGCTTGCGTAAATCCGCCCAAAACCGGGCGGATTTACGCGAGCAGGGCCCTGCGCGCCGGGAAGCCTATTTTACATAGGCCTCCCGGCGCGCGCAGAGCCCCGGGACTCGCGTAAGTCCCGGGGTTCTCCGAGGGGGCGTGTCGGGGGCGTGTCGGGGGCGGGCCCGGTCGTCGTGGCGTTTCGGGGGCGTGTCGGCAGCGTTTTGGGGGCGGGTACGGGGGCGTGGCTACGGCCCGGGGCGGTCCGGGGGCGTGGCCGCGCCCTCCGTACCCGCCCCCAGGTTGCGGCCCGGCGCGCAGGAGGCCCGCTGGCGCGCGGGGATTTACGCCTCCCTCCGGGAGGCGTAAATCCCCCAACAAAGGTAAGGGGGGGGTGTAGACAGGGCCGGGCGTGTGGGTTAGGTAGAGGAAGGGAGGGGAAGGTGAGGGGAGGGTGTTAGAGGATTCCCTCCGAGGCCGCTCCGATTTCGGAGCGGCCTCGGAGGGAACGGGGGTAGGCTGCGCGGCTCGGCGCGCGCCGGCTATACAAAACGATAGCCTTGCGCGCGCCGATCCAGGTTTTTTAGTAGATACGCGTGGCTCCGCGCGTATCTACTAAAATCCAGCGTACTTTTGTTTGCGCCTGGAGCGCAAACAAAAGTAGGCTATTTGCGCGCCTTTTAAAATCCGCCCCAATGTGAGTAAATGGCTTTTGAAAATTGCTGTGATAGTATGTTATATTTACCTGTGTAATGCCTTTGAGCAAGTCAGCAGAAAAAGACCATATGGCCTATTTAGCCTTCCCATCCTCCCAACCAATATGGTTCTCCAAAGAGTTGGCTGAAAAATCAGAGGCAAAAAGATCAGCATTGAAAAAGTACAAAGGAACTCAAAAAGAGGAAGACAGGGAAGAATATCTGGTGAAACTGAAAGAGACGAGGGAAGAATCAGATAGCAAAAACCTCGTGGAAGACACGATAGCCAAAAAGGTAAAGCAAGGTGACAAAGCATTTTTCAGATATTTCACAGAAAGAAAAAGGCCAGAGGTGGCATTGCAAGAGGTGGAGATGGGATCATTGTATGGAGAAAGAGGAGGAAAAAGCAGAAATAGTACACAAATACTTCAGTTTGGTGCTCACTAAAGAAAACCCTGAAGGAGGCCCATTGTTGGTTGACAAATTATGTGGATGGTGAAAAGAGTGTTTGGGTTGGACTAGCAAAAGTGAAACTGGACAAGACAATGGGACCTGATGAGATACATTCCAGGATATTAAAGGAGCTCAGAGAGGTTGACAGGTCTGCTGAAAGACTTTTTAAATGTGTCTCTTGAAGCAAGCAAGACTGGTAAGGGTGGAGATGGTCTCTCTTCACTAAAGTTGAAACAGAGTAGAGGCTATAAACTGCAAACTCTGTCAGCCTTACATTGGTGGTGGGAAAATTAAAGGAGACACTACTGAAAAAAAGAATACTCAAACATCTACTACTTGCAGGATCCAAGGCAACATGGTTTTACCAGAAGAAGGTCATGCCAAACAAATTTGGTTGACCTTTTTAATTGGGCAACTAGAGAATTAAATTGAAGACAAGTGCTCTATGTGATTTAACTGGATTTCGGCAACGTTTTTGACACTGTCCCCCATAGAAGGCTCATGCACAAAATGAGGAGCCTCAGAGTGGGTCAAAAGGTAGAATAATGGACTAAACATTGGGTGATTGACAGGCGACAGCTAGTGGTGGTAAATGGAAACTACTCTGAGGAGAGAAGAGTGATAAGTGGAGTGATCGGGGCCCAAAAGATTTCTCTTTGGCTCCTGGCTGCACATCTGTGTTCCTGGAACATGTTGGCTGCATGACTCCCTCCCCCCATATGAGGGGCTGACATCATCAAGTGGTACCAGTAAATGGCTAAAAGGAGGTGGTTAATGGTAGTATGTGGGCCCGAAGGACATCTCCCAAGCTCCTTGTTACCTAGATGTATTCCCGGAATATCTTGGCTGCTCAATTCCCTCCCCTGGCCCTATGAGGGGCTGACATCATCGACTGGTGCTGGTGAGTGCTTAAAAGGAGGTGTTCAGTGGATTCAGTTGCAGAAGGTTTCCAAAGTCTGACTTCCTGCTTTAGATATTTGCTTTATACCTTTTGTCATCATGGTTAAGTGGAGAGGTCGAGTGCAGATGTTTTCATATCTAATCTGCCCTCCCCAGCAACAAACATTTCCTCGGTTGTTTGCAGGTTTACCACAGGTTTACTTGAGCAAGTTTTCTCAGGTGAAGTCCTTGCTACAGGCACTAAAGGAGCAACAGTTGGCCTGTTTGAGGAGGCTAAAGCATCTTTGAGGCCTGAGAATCACGATCCAACTCCTGCACCTAGCTCTCAGGTGTTTCTAGATTTTGACCAACCAAGAATTGGATAGTTGGCTCAAGAGGGCTATCCAGGTATTGGGGGTGGGGGGGGGGGGAAGTGAGCTGTGAGTCTGGTACACTGATGCAGACAGTGTTGCAGGTCCTGCTAATATAGGCCTGGAATATATGTGGTGGATGATTGTGTTACTCGAAAGAACTGTCAGTAAAAACATTTGGAATATTTTTCTTTATTGATGGACACTATTAAAGAACAGGCATCCACTCAACAATCTTAACTGTGTCGTCATGAAGAAAGTTTAAAAGTTCTAGAATCTAGGGATGTGCATTTGTTTCATTCGTTTGATTCGTTTCATACATTTCCCATTATATGCCAATCAGATGTGCATTCGTTTCATATGTTTCATATTACATGCTTGTATAGGAAACGTATGAAACATATTTATTTATTTATTTATTTATTTGTGATTTTTCTTGACCGACCATCATCAGAGATATCATGCCGGTTTACATGTAACAGGGTTAAACAAAAGAGCAGGAAGAGAGCAGTTACAAAAAAACAGGTTAACAGAGAACTGGGAAGTGCAGAGAGAGTTGCATGGGGAAGCAATAGCTAAAGGCTAGAAGACAGCAAGGAAAACTTATGTACATCATAAAGATTCCCAACCTTATAAGGAGACGGGAGAGCAAATGTCTCATGTCTAATACATCATGTGGACAGGTTAACAGGGCTATAATTACTCGGTGAGCCACATCAGAGATGTGTACAAGTGTTATTTACGGGCACACTTATCATGGTTACTCTGGTGGAGTAGGGGAAATTTTGACAGCGGGGATTAGAGTGAGGGGAAGTCTCGTATTTATTTAAGGGTAGGCTTGTTTAAAGAGCCATGTTTTGAGTTTTGATTTAAAATTATGTGCACATTGCTCTAGTCTAAGTTCCGGTGGCAAGGGGTTCCAGGCATAGGGGCCGGCAATTGAGAAGGCACGCTCTTTTGTAGATTTAAGGTGAATATGTTTAGGGGGAGGGTGAGAAGGATACCTTTGAAACGAATGCACATCCCTACTAGAATCTAAGGACTTGGCTGTTCAGAATTTTAAAACAGCTAATGTATTTGACTGTACTAATATGAAAAGATGTAACTTGGTTTAAAAAAGGTTTGGATAAGTTCCTAGAGGAAAAATCCATAAACTGCTATTAATTAATAAGCAATAGTAGCTTGATATTTATTTAATGTTTGGGTACTTGCCAGGTATTTGTGACTTGGATTGACCACTGCTGGAAATAGGATGTTGGGCTTGATGGAACCTTGGTCGGACCCACTATGGCATATCTTATATTCTTATGTTCTTATCAAGCTCGTGGAGAATCGATCTAGATATTTAAATTTATGTCTTTTGATTTCTTGCTTTCTGAGAGTGATAAGAATTTAATTATGGGATTGTTTTTTTTCTAATAAGAATGCTCTTTTTATGGGACAAAATATCGGGATATTTCCTGATGTCTCCTGACATACTCAGATTAGATTTAAATATTTTCTTCAGTATAGAAATACTGCTGTTTGTTTGGGAGGAGAATTATTTCTTCATTACGCTGCAAAATGTGTGATTAAAATTAATGGCAATAGGTACATTGTCTTTGAGCTGGCTCAGTTTAAGAAGTTATTAGGTAATAGAACAGGATAGGATCCTTCCTCCACTCCAGAGCCTAGTTAATTTAGCAGTCATGATGATTAGATATATATATTTTTTTTTTAATTTACTCTTTATGCATTTAACAAACTTATAACAAGAATTCCTCTTGAAAAATGAAATACAGAGATGTTACGTACATTCAAACACAGCTGAAGGCTTCAAAAATTATATAATTGAAAAAAAGAAAACAAGCATCTTCAACATCTCTGCAATAAAGTCCACCAATAGGAGGGGCAGGGCTTACTCTACTTAAAGAAATTAAGGATAAAATCCTTATTTTAACATATTTGCTGGATAGATACAGAAATCTTTAATTATGTAGGACATGCAGTTTGAGTGTTGGCACTTGCTCAATCAAAAATTGGGTCAACTGTGGAGGGTCATAGAATATGTAAGTTTTATTATTGTACTTAACAGTACATTTACAGGGGAATTTCAAGAAGAATGACCCCCTCCCAATAAGCAAAACTTGCGGTTTTAACAGTAGGAAGAATTTTCTCCTCTTTTTTGTCTCGCGAGAGACATCAGGAAAAAGCTCTTATGTTACAACCAAGAATTTCTTTGTTTCTATATCGCAAACATAACCGCAAAAGCCAATCTTTATCATGGTCCAGTGCTAGGCACACTATTACTGTCGCTGGTATAGCCAAGTCAGTGTCTGAACTTTCCAGGATGTTAGAAATATCCATTATTTGGTTTTGCCCAGGATCCTCTCCCTTGTATTTGCACATCAGATCTTCTTACTTTAGGAGCGTAAAACATCTTTGAGATAGGGGGCATTGCTGCCTCTTCAATCTTTAATATTTCCAGCAAGTGACGTTTAAACAAGTCCCTTGGAGATGTCAGAAGTACCTGGGGGAAATTTATGAATCTTAAATTTCTGTATTTACTCAGGTTCTCCAAATTTTCTAATTTCCTTGCAGTGCTGTTTCTATCTTTAATAAACATTTCCTGAGTTGCCTTAATTTCTATTATCTGCTGTCTATTAATCACTCCTTGGTTTTCCAAATCCACTGTAGCATGTTTTAGCACTTTCACTTCCTCTTTAAACTGAGTGATTTTTATTGTTAATGGCTGAAAAAGCTGTATAATAGAAGCTCACGTTTCTATGATTGTTTCCTATACAGTCTCCATTGTAAAATGAGAAGGTCTTACCACCTCAGGAATACTTTGAGCTGGGTCCGCTATAATTCCCCCAGCTCTATCCAACAAAGATAATCCTGCATTCAAGTCGATTATTCCCTCGCTGAAACTTGGGCTTGCTGGCGACCTTACACCCCCTCCGGTCCTTGCCGGGATACGCCCTTCGGCTCTTAAGAACATAAGAACATGCCATACTGGGTCAGACCAAGGATCCATCAAGCCCAGCATCCCGTTTCCAACAGTGGCCAATCCTGGCAAGTACCTGGCAAGTACCTGGCAAGTATCCTGGCAAGTACCTGGCAAGTACCCAAAAAATAACTCTATTCCATGTTACCATTGCTAATGGCAGTGGCTATTCTCTAAGGGGTGGATTTTAAAACAATACGCGCGCCGGTACTTTTGTTCGCGCCGGTGGCGCGAACAAAAGTACACCAGATTTTATAAGATACGCGCGTAGCTGCGCGTATCTTATAAAATCCGGGGTCGGCGCGCGCAAGGGGATGCACATTTGTGCAACCTGCGCGCGCCGAGCCCAGCGCGGCCTGCCTGTTCCCTCCGAGGCCGCTCCGATTTCGGAGCGGCCTCGAAGGGAACTTTTCTTCACCCTCCCACCACCTTCCCCTCCCTTCCTCTACCTAACCGACCCACCCCTTAACTTTGCGTGCGTCGCCGGCAGCCCCGCTCCGTCCTCCGGTCCCGGGGGCATGGTCCGGAGGCCTCGACCACGCCCCCGGGCCGGCACCACGCCCCCAGGCCCGCCCCCGAAACGCTGCAACATGCCCCCAAAATGCCGCGTCGTTTTGGGAACGCCCCCGGACACACACCTCCCTCCCCGTTTCGAAAGCCCCAGGACTTACGCGCGTCCCGGGGCTTTACGCGCGCCGGCGGCCTATGCAAAATAGGAGTGCCGGCGTGCGAGGGCCCTGCGCGCGTTTGCCGGATTTACGCGTGCAGGGGTTTTAAAATCCGCCCCTAAGTGAACTTAATAGCAGGTAATGGACTTCTCCTCCAAGAACTTATCCAATCCTTTTTTAAACACAGCTATACTAACTGCACTAATCACATCCTCTGGCAACAAATTCCAGAGTTTAATTGTGCGTTGAGTGAAAAAGAATTTTCTCCGTTTAGTTTTCAATGTGCCACATGCTAACTTCATGGAGTGCCCCCATGTCTTTCTATTATCCGAAAGAGTAAATAACCGATTCACATCTACCCGTTCTAGACCTCTCATGATTTTAAACATCTCTGTCATATCCCCTCTCAGCTGTCTCTTCTCCAAGCTGAAAAGTCCTAACCTCTTTAGTCTTTCCTCATAGGGGAGTTGTTCCATTCCCCTTATCATTTTGTAGCCCTTCTCTGTACCTTCTCCATCGCAATTATATCTTTTTTGAGATGCGGCGACCAGAATTGTACACAGTATTCAAGGTGCAGTCTCACCATGGAGCGATACAGAGACATTATGACATTTTCCGTTTTATTCACCATTCCCTTTCTAATAATTCCCAACATTCTGTTTGCTTTTTTGACTGCCGCAGCACACTGAAATAACGATTTCAATCTGTTATCCACTATGACACCTATATCTCTTTCTTGGGTTGTAGCACCTAATATGGAACCCAACATTGTGTAATTATAGCATGGGTTATTTTTCCCTATATGCATCACCTTGCACTTATCCACATTAAATTTCATCTGCCATTTGGATGCCCAATTTTCCAGTCTCACAAGGTCTTCCTGCAATGTATCACAATCTGCTTGCGATTTAACTACTCTGAACAATTTTGTGTCATCTGCAGATTTGATTATCTCACTCTTTGGTCGAATGGTGTTCCCGTCCGCACTGGGGTGTCTCTCTCGCCTGCTGGATTCACCGGCGGTGTCCTCATAATGGACTTCTCCTCCAAGAACTTATCCAATCCTTTTTTAAACACAGCTATACTAACTGCACTAACCACATCCTCTGGCAACAAATTTCAGAGTTTAATTGTGTGTTGAGTGAAAAAGAACTTTCTCCGATTTGTTTTAAATGTGCCACATGCTAACTTCATGGAGTGCCCCCTAATCTTTCTATTATCTGAAAGCATAAATAACCGATTCACATCTACCTGTTCTAGACCTCTCATGATTTTAAACACCTCTATTATATCCCCCCTCAGCCGTCTCTTCTCCAAGCTGAAAAGTCCTAACCTCTTTAGTCTTTTATCATAGGGGAGCTGTTCCATTCCCCTTATCATTTTGGTAGCCCTTCTCTATACCTTCTCCATCACAATTATATCTTTTTTGAGATGCGGTGACCAGAATTGTACACAGTATTCAAGGTGCGGTCTCACCATGGAGCGATACAGAGGCATTATGACATTTTCCGTTTTGTTCACCATTCCCTTTCTAATAATTCCCAACATTCTGTTTGCTTTTTTGACTGCAGCAGCACACTGAATCGACAATTTCAATGTGTTATCCACTATGATGCCTAGATCTCTTTCTTGGATAGTAGCACCTAATATGGAACCTAACATTGTGTAATTATGGCATGGGTTATTTTTCCCTATATGCATCACCTTGCACTTATCCACATTAAATTTCATCTGCCATTTTGATGCCCAATTTTCCAGCCTCACAAGGTCTTCCTGCAATTTATCACACACTGCTTGCGATTTAACTACTCTGAACAATTTTGTATCATCTGCAAATTTGATTACCTCACTCGTCGTATTTCTTTCCAGGTCATTTATAAATATATTGAAAAGTAAGGGTCCCAATACAGATCCCTGAGGCACTCCACTGCCCACTCCCTTCCACTGAGAAAATTGTCCATTTAATCCTACTCTTTGTTTCCTGTCTTTTAGCCAGTTTGTACTCTACGAAAGGACATCAACACCTATCCTATGACTTTTTACTTTCCTAGAAGCCTCTCATGAGGAACTTTTTCAAACGCCTTCTGAAAATCCACGTATGCTACATCTACCAGTTCACCTTTATCCACATGTTTAACTCCTTCAAAAAAGTGAAGCAGATTTGTGAGGCAAGACTTGCCTTGGATAAAGCCATTCTGAATTTGTTCCATTAAACATGTCTTTCTATATGTTCTGTGATTTTGATATTTAGAACACTTTCCACTATTTTTCCTGGCTCTGAAGTCAGGCTAACCCATCTGTAGTTTCCCGGATCCCCCCTGGAGCCCTTTTTAAATATTGGGGTTACATTAGCTATTCTCCAGTCTTCAGGTACAATGGATGATTTTAATGATAGGTTACAAATTTTTACTAATATGTCTGAAATTTCATTTTTTAGTTCCTTCAGAACTCTGGGGTGTATACCATCTGGTCCAGGTGATTTACTACTCTTCAGTTTGTCAATCAGGACTCGACCCGGGGGTGGTTCCGGAGGGGGCAGCCACGCCCCCAAAACACCCCGGGCCAAAACCACGCCCCCGGGCCCGCCCCCAAAATGCCGCATCCCGCCCCAAAATGCCACGTCGTTCGGTCCCACCCCCGACACGCCCCCTTCAGAAAACCCCGGGACCTATGCGCGTCCCGGGGCTCTGCGCGCGCCGGCGGCCTATGCAAAATAGGCGCGCCGGCGCGCAAGGCCCTGCTTGCGTAAATCTGGGCGGATTTACATGAGCAGGGCTTTTAAAATCCGCCCGTATCTCTCTAGCGTGTACTGATGTTTCACTTTCCCAGTCAATATTGCGGTAATTGAAATCTCCCATTATTACTGCACTGCCAATTTGGTTAGCTGCCCTGATTTCTCTTAGCATTTCACTGTTCATCTCACCATGTTGGCCAGGTGGATGGTAGTATACCTCTATCACTATACTCTTCCCCAACACACAAGGGATTTCCACCCATAAAGATTTTCTATTGGGTATTTAGTTTCTTGCAGGATCTTTATCCTGTTGGACTCTATGCCATCCCAGATATAATGTGCACCCCCTCCCACAAGTTGCTCCTCCCTTTCATTGCAATACAATTTGTACCCTGGTATAGAAATGTCCCATTGGTCATTCTCTTTCCACCATGTCTCTGAGATGCCATTAAATCTATCCTATCATTCACTGCTATACACTCTCTCTCCCATGGTGGAACTCCCTGCCTCCAAACATACATCTTGAACCATGCACCATTAAATTTAAAAAGAAGTTAAAAACTTTGTTATTCAAACAAGCTTACCCGGACTAGTCTCCCTACCCCCCACCCTTCCACCACTCTCTAAGTCAACACTCAAAAAGTCAACCTGGGTGCCACAGTTATATGATGCTATTTTATCTCTTATATAGACATCCTATCTTCCTTATGTTAAGGACTTGTTTAATTTACGTTCATTTGTTGTTAACTTAAATTTTCTATGCTGCTCCTATGTTCACCCCTCCTAGTTCTTACTCCCTGTTATCATGTACTTTCAAATCTGCTGTTCAATGTGAACCGGAATGATGTCCCTACTAATACCGGTATATAAAAGCATTTAAATAAAATAAAATAAATACAATTTAAATAAATCTTATTTCTTAGACTTCTGGCATTGACATACTTTTGCTTTTATTGGAACCTCTCTGTTGGGATACCTTAACTCTCCTGCTTCATTAGTATACTTTGAAGATACCTCTCTCCGAACCATGTGCTGCTGAGCGACTGTTGGCTTTCCCCTTTGTTCTAGTTTGAAAGCTGCTCTATTTCCTTTTTAAAGGTTAGCGCCAGCAGCCTGGGTCCATCCTTATTAAAGTGGAGCCCATCCCTTTGGAAAATACTTTCTCTTCCCCAAAAGGTTTTCCCAGTTTATTTATTTATTTATTTATTTAACAACTTTTAATATACCGACGTTCGTATGGCACATCACGCCGGTTTACAAGTAACTCAATTAAAGGAGGAAATTACAATGAACAGGGGGCAGGGGATGGGAGCAGGCCAGAAAAAAAGGAGGGGGGTAAGGGAGACAGGAGAAGAGAGAGAAAGATAGGTAGCGTGAAAGAGAGTAAGGAACAACTGTCAAAAATAAGAAATAGGAGGAACTTATTTACAGAAGGGACTATTTACAGCAGTTACAACTAGCAATAGATTAATTACATCGGATACAATGAGCAATTTTGTAAAATAGTAGAACGAGGGCGGGCAAAGGAGAGGCGATAAGGAGGTGCCTTAAAGGGCTGGCAGGGTGTGAGGGATTAAGGCTGGGGGCTGTAAGAGAGGAACTAGGGTAGGAGTGACTAGGTTTGATTGGTTTCCGGATAGGCCTTTCTGAAAAGCCACGTTTTTATGCCTTTTTTGAAGGTGGCCAGGCAGGGTTCAAGGCGGAGAAAGGTGGGGAGAGTGTTCCAGAGTGAAGGGCCTGCTATGGTAAAGGCCCTTTCTCTCGTGGAGGTAAGATGAGCAATTTTGAGGGAGGGAGTATGTAGGATACCTGTGTGGGAGGATCTGGTAGGACGATTGGTTATGCGGAAGTGCGGTGAGTCCTTGAGCCAGGGGTTGGATTTGTAGAGGAGGTTGTGTAGTATAGTGAGGGTTTTATACTGTATACGGAAAGAGATGGGTAACCAGTGGAGGTCCTTGAGTATGGGGGTGATGTGGTCTCTTTTTCGGGTGTTCGTTAAGATTCTCGCCATCGCATTCTGCAGGATTTGTAGGGGTTTGATGGTCGACTGTGGAAGGCCAATGAGGAGGGAATTGCAGTAATCCACTTTGGAGAGGATAGTGGTCTGCAAGACTAGACGGAAATCTTGTGTGTGGAGCAGTGGTTTTAGCTTTTTCATGATGTGGAGTTTGTAAAAGCCTCCCTTAAGAATGGATTTAATGTGGGCTTTGAAGTCGAGGCGTTGGTCAAGTTCGATACCGAGGTCTCTGACAGTTGGTGGTGGGACGTGGAGAGAGGATGTGATATTAGGGAGTGATAGTACAGGTTGATTGGATATTATGAGTATCTCGGTTTTAGAAGCATTAAGGGCAAGGTGGAGGTTGGATAGGAGTGAATTGATGGATGTAAGATGGGAGTCCCATAGTTGGAGGGTTTCTTTTAGGGTATTTTGGATAGGGATGAGGATTTGAACGTCATCGGCATATAGGAAGAAGTTCAATCCTAGGTCAGAGAGCAGGTGGCACAGGGGCAGTATATAAATATTGAAAAGGGTGGAAGAGAGTGAGGACCCCTGAGGAACTCCTTGTGTGAGGGAGATGTGAGAAGATTCAGCTTTGTCAATCTTTACTATGTATTCTCTATTAGCGAGGTATGAGGAGAACCAAGATAATGCAGTGCCTGCAATACCTATTTCTGCAAGTAGGGAAAGTTCTTTACAAAACTGAATCCCTCTACCTTGCACCATCATCTCATCCATGCATTGGAACTCTGGAGCTCTGCCTGCCTCTGGGAACCTGCACATGGCACAGGGAACATTTCAGGGAATGCTACCCTAGAGGTTATGAATTTCAGTTTTCTACATAAAAGCCGAAATTTGGCTTCTAGAATCTCCCTCCCACATTTTTCTCCTCATGTACCATGACAAACCAACTCCATCTCAGCACTGTCTAAAATCCTATCTGGGTGACACCCCCTTTGGGGGTAATTTTCATAAGGATTTACACGTGTAAATGTAACTGCTATTGTAGCAATTTTCAAAAGCCATTTACTGGAGTAAAGGACACTTACGTGAGCAAATCCTATGGACAATTCATGGCATATATTGTAGTAATTTTCAAAAACCCACTTACACGAGTAAAGTGCATTTACTCAAGTAAAATCCAGTTTTAAGTGAGTAAATGCTTTTTAAAATCAGGCCCTTTGTGTATATTATTAATGAGAACATTTACCCACACAAAAATAACAGGTGCAAATGTGTAAGGGCGCTTTTCGTTAGGCAGTTTTCAATGTGAACGTGCTTGTGTACTTTGACTTTGATGATTGGTGCAAAGTTTGCATTTAAAAACTACCTGCAGGCTTTGTAAATATGCACGCAGGCATTCTGACAATTACTCTCAGGAAGGGCAAATTTCATAGCCATTTCCATCAGTGGATCAGTGCTCTCTACCCGTGGAAGTTGGCATTTAGAAAACTGGCCACCCGATATGAGGGTAAAAATAAGCGTGAGGTGCCACTGCACACACAACGTTACACGCAGTGTGAAAAGACATTCCCAGGGCGGGATTAGGAATGGGTTTTTGCACTTACACACATACTTTTTAATTCTCAAAAGCATGCCCCTAATTTTTCTCAGAAAAGCTATCCATGCACATTAGCAGGTGTAAATGTGTGATGGCAGTTTTCCTGGGATTTCATTATTCAAAAATATGCATGAGCTTTTGAGCAGAAAATTACACTCTGAAAAAAATAAAATAGGCACAAATCTTTGTGCATATTTTCCCTTGAACAATGATCAAAGCAAAATGAGTGATGCAGTTTTGATTTAATTATTAGTACAAACCCTGCAGGTAAAAGTAACCATGGAGAAAGGGAAGAGAGAGGAAGGATGAGAGTTAGAAGGGTAAATAGGGTCCAGTGAGGGTTTTTGAGGAGTGGTGTGATCACAGCATGCTTGAAAGAAGATAAGAAAGCCACAGTGGAAAGTGTTTGATGGAAGATGTAACAGATGACGAGGAAGATTGCAGGGGAGCTAGAACTGAGGAATAGAAATTGATTCACAGAGACAAGTAGTGAGGTTGGAGGAGGAGAGAAGATGGGCAATTTCCTCCTCCATTATTTTAGCAAAGGAAGAAAGCATGGCAAGGACCAAAGGAAGGGGAGGTGAATGAGGAGGAAGCGCAAGGGTGCACCAGGACCAGCAGAACAGACAAAGGACCGGGGAAGGTCTGGGCGAGGCAGGGTTCCAAAGACCTGGACCCCAATGGAACAGCACAGGACAGGGGGCGTCCAGGTAACAGAAGGCGAAAGAGTAAAAGGCCAAGACCGTAGGAAACTGAAGAGTAGTGCAAGGCAAGCTGAAGTCTGGGCAGGCAGCAAACAGGCAAGGTATGAGGAAGCGGAACAAGGGTCAGAGCCAGAAGATCAATACAAGTGTAGTCCAATGAAGCAGGGGTCAAAGCCAAAGAGTCAATCCAAGCGGAGTCCAACAAAGCAGGGGTCAAAGCCAGAGAGTCGATCCAAGAGTAGTCCAATGAAGCAGGGGTCAAAGCTAGAGAGTTAATCCAAGCGGCGTCCAATGAAGCAAGGGTCAAAGCCAGAGAGTCAATCCAAGTGGAGTCCAACAAAACAGGGGTCAAAGCCAGAGAGTCAGTCCACGGGGACTAGGAGAAGATAAAGAAGCAAACAAGTACAGGAACTAGGAATGGAGTCAGGAGCTGGAGTCAGGAAGGACGACAGGAACAGAAACCAGGAACAACAACAGTTACCAGGAACAACAACAGGAACCAGGAACGGAGGGCAATGAACACATGAGCAATCGAGGAGATGTCTTGCCAAGGCAGGGAACAAGTGGCTGGGCCCTGCCTTATATACAAAGACCCAGTGATGTCACCATCCAGGGCCGCAAGCTACTTTCCCGCCGCGGCCCCTTTAAGAATCGGGGAGTTGCGCGTGCATCTAAGCCAGAGCCCAGAGGAATCAGTACGGCGGCGTCACTCCACTGCCCGCGTGGAGAGTCCCACTGGGCGCAGGAAGGAGCCGTGCAGGAGTCATAAGCGGCAGAGGAAGCTGCAGGCACTCGGGGACAGAGATGGCTGCCCACCACAGCGAGTGAAGATGAATTGGAGCTAGCAGCTGGGATCCTGGGGTGACTAGGCCCGGCCGCTGGCCTATTGCGGCCAGGACATGTAACACACTGTCTGCGGTGTCTGTAGGTCATGTTTCCATTATCTCTTCACTGTTTTGCATTTAATGATCCTCTGTGTTTATCCCATACCTTCTTGATGTCTGTTACTTAGCCTTCTTCACTTCCTCTGGGATAGCATCCATACATCCACTACCCTTTCCATAGTAACTCCTTCACTCAGGCACATCTTTGGTCCGGGGGCAGCATTTTAAACCATGCTGAGTCCAGACACGGGGTTCTCTGATGTGGGGAAGGATTTTCCTTCAGGTCCCCAAGGCACCTGACTCAGCTTGTAAACTGCAATAATGGGTTTCCACACGGTTTATAGTATTCCAAAATAAAATGTTTTATAAAACTACAAAATACTTTTTTATTTACCGCAAGACTTCTTCCATGCAAATGATCTGGAACATGGTATATTTTTTCCTTGTTGAAATCTTAATACACTGGCAATTTCAAGAATGGGATTTCTGATCCTTATCTGTCCTCCTGGGTCACTTTCTTTTTCCTGTTGGAGAATAATTTGCCTTTGGACTGGTGGTTGGTTCTCTCTCCCTGGGACCCCCTGCTGTACCTTTAGTCTCAATGCTTGAGACTAAAGGTCATTGCACTCTTTTTCTCAGGTGGGTAGCTCTTCCTCTCCTCTCCTTCTTCAGCCACCAGACTGAGATGCCTTTGGGTATCAGCTGAGCTAGCTGCCAAGTCACTCCCTTCATGTCCTTATGATCTCAACCACAAGAAGCTTCTTCAATTTCCTTGGACTGACACGGGTGCCACCAAGTTCTGTATAGTCAGCAGGTGGTATCCACCCCTGCTAGAAGAGAGGAGACAGGCCTTTTCCATCTCCGACTCCTATCACCAGCTGTAATCACTCACAGCTCCTCCAAAATCTCCCCTCGTGTTGCTGTATTAATCACTGGATTGTGCTACAGCCTATGGTGAGTCCCTATGAAAAATGCTTCAGACTCCTCACTGCTCTCTCAACCTCAGTAACTCCTCTAGTAAGGCTCCCCCTTGCACTGTAAAACAAATATTTACTGACATTGTTTCCAAGTCGATCCTCTACAATAATAGGTTCCCCCCCCACCCCCATTAAATGTATAATATAGGATAAACTGAGATGGTTAAGGGGGATTCAAATCTGAGACTTATTGCGGACTCAATCAGAATAAACACTGAGTTAGGAAACAAGAACTAGAAATATGAGATCTTATATTTAACTGGTGTCTGTTGCTAGCAAGCTGAATTGTACAAATGTAGCATCAGGATATAGCACTGCAGTCCCCGGGTGCCAATATTCTGTGTTCTCTGTATAGTTGCAATCGCTCAATAGCCATCTGTTGGTGGCAAACCCCAGAGTGTTCTCTCCAATCAATCTGCACTTAGCTCTGTGACTGTAAATCCAGTTAGACAATAATAACATTTAACAGTACACTATTTTTTAAAGTAAAACCAGACAGAGCATATTTCAAATGCGGTAACACGCCGCCGAGACCTCATCTGTCAGTGTGCGCCCGGCATATCGGCATGGGAATAAAGGGAGGCAGAGGGAAGCAAGGATTTGAAGTCAGAGGGTGCAGAAGGTGAGGTGAAGGATGATTTTATTTATTAGCAAGAACAGGCACAATGGCTAGAAATAATTGGATTCAGACAGAAGGGAAAGGCTGGAATCAGGGAAAAGCTGTGTGCCAGCTCATGATTGCTCCATTTTTTGACAATTTTAAAAACCAAGATAGAACCAAGTGATTTTTAGTTTAGGGAAGGAAAAAAAAAAAAAGAACTAGGAAGGGTAAAGAAAAGAAACAAAAAAGAAAAGAGATAATCAATCATATTTAATTGTGAGATAGTTGTGATTTGCTGTTGGCTGAATTAGTGATCTGTGTCAGAATCAATCTGTAGCTCAATCAATTGCACAAACAAGCAATCCCCAAGGGAAAAGTGAGAAGGAGAAGATATAAAGGAGGAAAACTTTGTTATTGAGAAGCGAGGCGCCTCGGAGTGAGATAACAGTGTCTTGCTACGTAGAAATACGTTTTCACAGTGCTAAGCACGAGGAAAAGTAGTGTGGACTTGATTCTGTGGGCTTGCCAGAATTTGTGTGAATTATTGTACCATTTATCAATGATCATAAAATGAACTATTTTAAATTCTCTATTTGTATATCATATTTCAGCAACCATTGGAATGTGATATAAAAATTGTGTTATCTTGTTTATTTAACACGATGAAGCATTTGATTTATTATACTAAATATTGTTAATATTATATTTCATTGTAGAATGCTGTTAGCATTTACCTGTGCAAACCAAGGTTGAACTTCTGCAACTAGGCTTTTTAATAATAAACCCAGGAGCTGAACGTATAAATGTGTGCATAGAAGCGATGTTGGGCACACTTATTGCCTACTTGAAAGAAGCATTCTTGGAGGCAGAGTTGAGGCAGGGAAACCATTTCTACAGATCCTTTTGATTTTAAAATCTATGCAGGTGAATATGCATGGACATATTTGCACATGCTTAGAAGCAGGTGTAAATGCATGCTTGTATGCTGTACAAGGGTACGCACTTTTCAAAGCAGAATTATTGCTGCCAATCCGCGTTGATAATTGGGGCTGAAGTCCCCGTGTACTTTCTACATGCGGAATTTGGCTCTGTGTGGGCGGTGATAAAATTACCCTCCCTTTTATTATAGTATGTGCATTTTATGGTATTATAAAGCACCCTGAGCCTCGCTGGGAGAACAATCCACAAATTAAATAAATAAAATCCCATCATAGGAGCAAATATGTAATAGATGTGCTATATCAGCAATATTTTAAGTTGGAACATTTCTCAGAACCTTGAGGCAAGTGATAATGACCGATGGCTCCAGCTATAAAGAAGTACACTTTCTTGTCTACCATAAAGCCTGTTTTTGTGTTTTGGCTGCAGACGAGAGAGAGAGTAAAGACTGGAAAGAGAAACAATGCGAGATAAAGGGGCCTATACACTGAAGATATGATTTACAAAATCCCTGCAGCAATATAAAATGCATGCTCTATGGGGTAGATTTTCAGACGAGCGCGAACAGCCTACTTTTGTTTGCGCTCCAGGCGCAAACAAAAGTACGCTGGATTTTAGTAGATACGCGCGTAGTCGCGCGTATCGGCTAAAATCCTGGATCGGCGCGCGCAAGGCTATCGATTTCGTATAGCCTGCGCGCGCCGAGCCGCGCTGCCTACCCCCGTTCCCTCCTAGGCCGCTCCGAAATCGGAGCGGCCTAGAAGGGAACTTTCCTTTGCCCTCCCCTCACCTTCCCCTCCCTTCCCCTACCTAACCCACCCGCCCGACCCTGTCTAAACCCCCATCCTACCTTTGTCGGGGGATTTACGCCTCCCGGAGGGAGGCGTAAATCCCCGCGCGCCAGCGGGCCTCCTGCGCGCCGGGCCGCGACCTGGGGGCGGGTACGGAGGGCGCGGCCACGCCCCCGGGCCGTAGCCACGCCCCCGTACCCGCCCCCAAAACGCTGCCGACACGCCCCCGCAACGCCGCACGCTCCGGCCCCGCCCCCCGACACGCCTCCCGACACGCCCACTCCGAAAACCCCGGGACTTACGCGAGTCCCGGGGTTCTGCGCGCGCCGGTGAGCCTATGTAAAATAGGCTCACCGGCGCGCAGGGCCCTGCTTGCGTAAATCCGCCCTGTTTTGGGCGGATTTACGCGAGCAGGGCTCTGAAAATCCGCCCCTTTGGGTCAAATGCATACGTGGTAAAATGTACTGTGCCCACATTTGCTATGCAAAAATGTAAATACCATGCCTCTTTGGGAGCAGGGTTAGAATGTGGTTTTCAGATTGTTTTTCTGCCCTTGTTCTCTAAAATGTGTGTAGGTAGCTTAGCCTACTCTGGGTGCTGTCCCTATAAAAAATATTTGAAATCCCCTCTTCTACTCAGGGTTACCTTCCCAGCCCTGGGGATCACTGAGATAACTCTCCCAGGGTGGTGTATGATTATTCTTGGGCCATTGACTGGGGGCAGGCTATATCTCACCCCCTCATGAAAAAAGAAAAATTATGAAGTTTTCCAGAGCAATTTTTCTTACAAACTCTCTACATCACACTATAATATGACACATTCTGATGGAAATAACTCCCAAAGGTGTAGGACATCAAGCAGACAACTTGAGTATGCTGTGTCTAGCTGAGGAGGAACACTTCGTTGTGATTTCACTCTTGGTGAGTGGTGCACAAGTGGCTCACTCAACTCCTAACTTCCCGGATATTATGGACCTCCTGGCGCCGGCATTGCAGTCAGTGTGTCCACAGCGCCGCTTCAACTGATACCACCTCTGCCATCTATGCGTCATAGGAGCACCACTGAGGCAGCTGTGATCTTCGCGGCCTCTGGGCCACCTGCATCTGTCCCTGTTCCTGAACGCTGGTCTCTCGTTAGGTGTGTGCACATGCCTTAGCCCCAGATTTAAAGGGCCCATGGCAGGAAATGTTGAAGCACCTCCCAATGATGTTATCTCCAGCTAGCCCTATAAAAGGGTTCTTCAGTCAGTTCCTCATGGCCTTCACAATGGTTTGCTGGTACCTTCAAGGTCTTTCATGTTTCTTGTTCCATATTCCTGGTCTCTGGGCTTGACGTCCTGTTCCTGAATCCATGTCTTCACCTTTGTTCCTGAATTCCAGCCTCCGTCTTGATCCTGGTAACCAAGTCTTCGCCTTGTTCTGGAATCCATGTCTTCATTCCTGATCTCATCGTGTTCCTGGTGCATGCTGGACATCCAAGTATGCTTGTTCCAAGCCAAGTGTGTTCATAGTTCCAAGACAAGAGCATTCCCATTCCAGTCAGCCCATGTCCAGATGCCTTCGCCTGCCAGCAGCGTAGACCGCAGCCATCCCCAGAGTTGTGCAAGTCGCACCATGGCAAAGGAGCTCATGCTCTCAAGTGTCCATCCACAATTGCAACAGACTTGGAAATAAAAAATAGATGATACCACCTGTTTTCAAAACAGGTTAAATAGATCACAATATACAACACCATATAATATGTACATTTCCCTTTGGGAGAAAAGAAACAATTACTTTCAGATTCCAAAGAGCTCTTTAAAACCTCATCACATCCTGTGTCCTAAAAAGAAACACATTCACCATCAAAGACAGTTTCTTTGCCCATGCTTTATAGAATCACCAATTTTTTCAACTTCAGTATGTCAGTAGATTCCAGAAGGGAATCTGAGTGGTCCCTCAGGATAGTATCAAATTAATCCCATGACAGCTTGGTCACGGGGGGAGGAGGGGGGCCAGTCAACATCCTGAACATTAACTCCGTCTACAAGATTCTCAGGGTGGGGGAAAATGCTGCT